>NW_008586821.1:4159-8882 GCF_000691845.1 Merops nubicus | reverse complement strand
CGAGAACACAGGGACCAGACAAATGAGAACACCAGCTCCTGCCAGAGCCACCTTGGCAGAAGAGGCACTGTTTGTACTTTCACTTTGAAGATGAGGAACAAGGTGCCAAGAAAGCAGTTCTCCAAGGCTAGAGAAAATCTGCAACCTGAACCTGCCCTATATTCTCAGGTCTTTTTTACAGCTCTTATTGTGAAACATGAATATTCTGAAGATAAAACCCTTTAGTCCCTGAACGACACCATCAGTGATGGCTCACAGTCCCAGGGAGCTGGTAGAGCACACCCACGTCCACAGAGCTGCTCAGCCATCCTGACAGCTTCTCCATCAGCCCAGAGGGGATCAGCACAGCTCTGCTCTACCTGGGCATTTACTGCAGAGCTACTCACAGTCCATGCAACGCTTGAAGGACCCCAAACTCTTCCTCGCAACAGCAGACTGTTTTTTCTAACCTTCCCCTTTCTTCCTGTCCACACAAAAGTCAGCTTAGCCATATTAGTTGTGGGGTTTTAGCATGTCTGGGTACAGCAGCAAAGTTTAAAGCTTGTTATCACAGCCCTGTGTGCTGATACAGAGATACATGGAACCACAAGAAAAATAACGTACCCAAATAACGATAAAGACCTGACAAATCTGCAAAAGCAGAAAAAGCTGAGGCTGAAAAGCTGTCATTCCATTTCCTCAAAGCACAAAATACACCCCATGTGATAGATCCCAACCATCCTGAGAAGGAAAAGCAAGAGAGATTTATTTTTGCTTTTTAAAAGTGAGGCTGTTGTTCAGAGTCAGACCAGACCCCAAACTCCTGCTCACAGCTGACAGTGCGAGGCTGGAGAAACTCCCTGTAGACCCAACAACATTTTCCAGATACTCAACAGGAGGGAGGTGAATGCATTACAATGGAAAAGCCATGAAATTTAATTTTACAGCAGGAAAAGGCAATGTGTTTCCATGCTGAACCTGTACTTGAGGGAAATCCTAGAGGTAGAGAAGAATATCTTTCATCTATGGCTGTGGATGCCATCATGCTACTCCCAAGCCTAACAGCTGTGACAGCCACATGTCTCTGACTTGTCCCCTGCACAGGAGACAACTTGGGAGATGAAGAATTTGCTGGCACCATGCTTGCCTTGTCTCTCATCTCTGGATGCAGAGCACACACAGAGGCTCTCCCTGGGTGGCTGGGCTGTACCCACAACAGCACAGCCAATCTGAGCTACAGGTGCCTTAAGGAAAAGAAAAACAAAGGACTGTGGAGGGACACTTGAAGAGGACAAAACAACAGACCTTCTGCTGTCCCTCAGGAAACTGTACAAACACCATGCATATGAAGTCTAAAAATTGCATGATCCTTGCCAGACTGCCATAATTATGTGTAAATAGTAAAAGTTACACTGCCATCAGCAAGTCGTAAATCCCACGAGACCAGATTATTAAATTACTGAAAACCTTTTTTCCCCTCTTCATCTAATCCTTTTTGCCCATTTCACCAACAGTGCTTCCACCTAATTCAGGCTAATTCAGAAGCATACTATATGAAATCCTTGAGAGCCCTTACAGAACTCCTTAAAAATAGGAAATTGTAAAAAAAAAACAAAAACAACCCAAACCAAAACATTAAAATTCCATCACTGCAGAGACTATGTTCACTTTGGTCTACCCTGAACTGCATGAATCTACAAGTAGCACTAGTAGGGAAAAAAACCTTCTTACTGTTAACAAGTGTAGCAGAAAATTAAGGTCTTAACTATGTAATTTTTTTTTGGAATTGCATTTGGTTTACACAGTGAATTTCCATATTTTTATTGAAAAATAAAACACAAGTAGAGAAGAACATTTTCAACCCAAAACTGCTGCCCAAGTGCTCAGGGAGATGGAGTTGAGGGGCCCCCTGCTCAGCTCCCCTCTGCCTGCTGCCTTCCCTCAGATACCTGTTCCTCCTGGTACACTGGGGTGTCAGACTCCAAAACAAACCACAGTGATTCATCAAGAACAGCAAGACTTGCATGTTGCTAGAGAAAAATTACTGGCTTTCAACCAGTTTTTCTTTGAAGAGGGTATAAAATTCAATTAAGGAGAGAGCTCTTTCAGAAAGTGGGTATCTGATATCTGCCAAGCAGGGGAATCATTATCCTTGCATGAAATATATATCAAGCATAACTTTCTCTAAACTGGCTTATTTACTACCTTGGTTCATTAGATGTTCCCAAATAAAGTCAAATGAATAATCAATCCCCTTGGCAAACAGGCTTTAAGTTAATAAATCTTTGCTCATCTTGCTTCAAATTAGCTCTTCATTGCAAAAGAGCCAGCTCAGGAAAGCACACAGCTGGGCTTGACTGAGACAGAGTTAATGGTTCACCAGCAAGTGCCTAGCAAGGTATTTTTCTTTAAAGTGTGCAGAGTTGCAGCTGAAAGGCAAAACACACAATGACTCACTCAGCAAACAAGCAGCCGTGGAGCACCAGGAGCAGAGCAGCTTCCCCAGTGCCCAGCACTGATTGCCAGAGGGGCTGGGGCAGCCCGTGGGGAGCAGGGGGTCACGCTGGAGGAACCCCTGAAATAGCAGCACTGAGGCATTTCAAGAGGGCACCAGCAGGAAAAGAGAATCAAAAGCCAAACTGCCTATGACAGGCCCCAAATGGATGCTTTGAGAGTGAAGCCCACGGGGATCCACCACCTCTTTTCCATCACCCACTGATGCACTTGGAGGAAATCCTCAAAGGCTGAAAGAGGCACCCAGACCATGCTCAGGTCTTTGGTCTCCACATGAGACCAGCACAGATGTCCCCTTTAACTCATCCCCCACCTCAATGGCCCTGAAGTAGAGCTTCTAGTGCATGGTTCACAACAGGTCTCCATCCCTAACAGGGCAGCCTTAGAGGAGCAGGTCTGTAGAGAGGAAGTTTTGTGCTAGGGATCAGACAGCCATGCTATACCTACCTCAGGGCTTGCTTGAGGCCAGCTCTAGCCTGGCCCCACAGCCTGAGCACCCATGGGGTGAGCTCCATTCATGCCACATGGATCCACCTTCAGCCCCCTGAGACCTCTCAGGATGCAAACCAGACAGAGCCTGGCCCCACAGCCTGAGCTCCATTCATGCCACATGGATCCACCTTCAGCCCCCTGAGACCTCCTCTCAGGATGCAAACCAAACAGGTGAGCAGCAGAAATGGGAGATCTGGTCCAAATTTGTGTTTCTGCTCTAACCTCAACTCCCAGATATGGCCACACCTGAAGCTTTGGTCATATGAGTCTTGTGAGATTTCCAAAAACAGGCTGGACGAGCTGCCTCTAACAAATCCCAGGTGTGTCCTGTTTCTGAAGCTCCCTTACTGTGGGGTAAGCAGTACAGGAGGCAGGTGCTTTGCTATCAATTATTAGCTTCTTCCAAGCTAGCACTGCCCACATCTGCCCACACCATCCTTTCCACATTCTTTTCTACCAAGAGGTTTTCCAGTTTCTCAGTCATCTTCCCAAGCAAACACTACCCAAAAATCTAACAGTGAGCACTACTGCTAATTAGGAGCAAATTGTTAATACCAGTTTTGTGCACTTAGATCAAACACTTCAGTTTTTCCTGAGTAAAGTTTGTAAACTGGGGAGTTTCTGAACCAGTTACTCAGTTTGCAGGCCTATCTTTCACACCAACCTTTTCCTTTTCCAAACTGTGTTTATCATCCTTGTAATGATAAACCCCGGTGCCTTGCACATGTCAGCTATCAGGAATTCATTATTTTGTCTGTGTTATGTTATACCAGTTGGGAGTTATCTTTGCAGCCCACAGGCCAGAATCACAATCGAATGCGTCAGCTATTTAAAGAAAATGGAAGCCCTCCTCCAGCAATTTAATTAACTTCCAGGGAGCATGGCATGGTTTCAGTCCTGGAAACATTACTGGGGAAAATATGATCCAAGCTTATCAGCCAGAAACTAAACTTTTTTTTAAAAGCTACTTTCCTTATACAGTCCCTGTAGCTAATCTGATTTTAATAAAGGTTCTTCTAATGCTAGGAGGACAGCACTTAGGACATCTCGGTTACAAACTCTTTCATCAAGCCACAAAGAAAAATAATACTACACACTATTACACTGCATTTTTGAGGACAGATGCTTAGCCTATAAGCTAAATGCAGCTAAATTTGTTTCCCAAGGAGGCACAACTTTCTATGTTGCATATTTACAGAGGAATAATTACCAGATTGATCTATTATTTCGCTCGCCTGACGAGACATTAACTTTCTTCAAAATTTCAATCAAGTTCCTAAAATAGATAGAATAGGGCCTTTTTTTTTTTCCCCAAAAATTGAACCATGCCAGAAGCTGCGATTTAAATTCTCTTTTTAAAACTCTTGCATAGAGTTTAAAACCTGATTTTGTATAACCAGGCTTGCAGCTTTTTCCATTTCCTTTGCAAATACGAGCATGGAGAAGCACAATTAATTAAGGCAGAGCTTCACAACCACTGCTAATGACTAATACTTTGCTTGAGGTTCTTGTTACAGGAGCTGGAGAAAAACTGATCGGAACTCAGTAAATAGAGAAGCAGTCAACTGGAAGCCATAGGATAAAAAAAAAGCAGCTGTGAGCAGACACGTGAAAAGCGGACACAAGGGGAGTGTTACATCCCTCCTCCCGAGCCAAACCTGCCCAGTGGCTGCACAGGAAGGCAGAGAGCCAGGGACCTGCAGCATCCCAGACCTTCTGGGAACACCAGAGCTGCAGG
>NW_008586821.1:0-4128 GCF_000691845.1 Merops nubicus | reverse complement strand
TCGGGAGTACCCGCGCTGCCTGTGGCTGCCCCAGCACTGTCCCATGCAAGGGAGAGGAAGAGCAGCTCAGCGAGCACCCCTCTGACATGGTCTTCATCACAGACAGGGCAGTCATCTTGGCTGGGATCACCAGTTTGGTAAACAGGAAAAGGAACTGGGTGTGCAGTGAGCTACGCTGGTCGTGGTCCACTGTCATCCTTGTTAATCATCCCTCCTGCTGCCCACGATCATTTTAGGCAGCCTTTGAGAAGCCAGAGCTGGCCACAGCAGGCACACGTGCAAGGGACATGCTGTGGGTACAATTCTGAGGTGTGTTCTTAGGTTTTATCAAGCCATCTTAAAAGCCAGGGTCCTCTCAAAGTGGGACTTGGCTGGTTTATCTTACATAGAGCCTCTCTCTGAACAATATCCTTGTCCTTACAGCCCAGCCCAGAACCCTGGGTTCCTACTGCAAACCACCTGCAAGGGCCAAACCCCAAAGACTGCCAGTCTTTTTTTTTTTGCCAGTGCTACCAGCCTGCAAAGTCTTTCCAGAATAACCTTTGTGGTGGAGAACTCCAAAGATTTTACTTTCTCCAAGCACCCAGACGTCAGGTCTACTGACTGAAAATAAACAGATTTCAAAAGAATGTGCTCACCCACTCAGCACAGGGTAAGGGAGGGTGTTTCTCAGGAGATTGCTGCTCTCTGCCATCAAGGCCTTATCTGAGAATTTGAGCAGTGGACTGGGAAAGGGGTTACTGCAGAGCTGGAGCAAGAAGGGCTCGGACCCTGGTACTGATCTGCCTGCTCCCAGCTGAGGTCAGTGGGAGTGTTGCTCAGTAACCCCTCCGCAGGACTTATCCCCCTGGAAAAGCTCCCGATGGGATGCATGGAAAAATCAGCCAGGCAGAGATCACCAGCGTTGTCTGGACTGGCCCATTTTTCACTTCCAGAAAGCTAATCTCTAAGACTTGAGGCAATTCTTCTATTTACCCGTGTTCATCCAGCACTAATCCTCCATAGAAAAATTAACCCGTGGGTTCTCACGAATGCAGAAATGGTGCAAGAGCCACATTCCAAAAAGTGATTCAAAGTGGAATTGCCAAATGACAGTGAAGGAGGAAGATGCCAAGCCCAAGACACCACAAATGGAGGCAACCACACCGCACAAGGACACGCTCTTTGTACCAGGGGCGAGTTTGGCTGGGGAGACCAGTCCTGCAGTATCTCTAAGATAGGCTGGTAATTAAGCTAGTGCTTTATCAGCGGTGGTCCAAACGACCACTTGTGATATGTAAAATGAAATTCCTTCACTTCTGGTGTTCTCACTGGGCCAGGGACAGCTGGCTGTGCTCATTTGCTACGGAGGCGTAACATATGTTTTGTTTAACAGAGGGAACGTTTGCTGCTGCTATTTTCAACTGTCAAGGGAAGAGCTGCACTTGTAGCAGAGTATTTTCCCCTGCAATTTTCTATAAACACTTTTGAAGGTAACCACGGGCACTCCACTCCTTGCAGTGTGTCTGGGGAAGTGTGGAAAATAACCAGGGACACAGCTCTTGGGCATGTGAAGCAATACTTAAACCTATTTACAGCGAGTGATAAGGACTCAGTGTTAAGTTTAAACCACATAAGGGAGGTTTTCACCACAAGAGTAGTTTTTAACCTTAACCCCTTTTCTTAAGGGTTAAGCTCATGTGCCACCAGTTGCTACAGCCTAACAAGTTACTTCTTGCCAAGTGAGTGATGGTTCTCTGGTTATCTGTGCTTAAACTGAGTTAAGCTGAGGGCATCTCAGGGTGCCCCTGTGAGATCCAGCAAGACAAGTTGTCTTGCTAGAGAAAAACACAGAACACTGCAGCTAAAAGCAAAGTACTCTGGGTCACAAAGCAGGTCTACAGCATGAAGAGGAACAAAAACTGCATATACAGTTTTTGTTCCTCTTCAACAGCCCATCCACTTGATCTTAGTCACAAGGACACCTTTCACTCAGTGCACGTGTGACAGCACCTCAACAAAAAGGAGGGGGACTTTGTGATGGACTTCAGAGCGTGTCCTTCAGTGGAGAAGGGACTGGCATTTGGAGAAAAAGGGGTCGTGGGCAGCAGCACTGGCACTTACTTCACAACCTCATGCCAAAGAAAAGCAGAGTGTGTCACTGCTGCAAGTCAGACATGACTTACCCCCTGTATCAGAGCAGACAGCCCTTTACTAAGCATTTTCAAACCATGGTTCTTTAAAGCTGTTACAGCTAAAGGGTAAATACACCTCTCCTCCTATAGGGAAACTTCGCCAGTAGTAAAATATTAACTTGGCCAAAGCCAGCTCTGAATTTCTATTTGCTTAGAGAGCTGTTTCTAATTGAAGGTCTTTTCCTTGGCTCCAACAGGTTCGAGTTTGACCCCATCTCCTCCCAGCAGGCAGTCACCATAACCAGGGCATGCTAAAAAGCGAGCTCCCGGGCAAGCCCAGCCTGAGGAGACAGCTCCAGCGCAGCGAGCGGGGCGCACACCAGCCACACCCCAGCTGGCGGGTCAGGTGCGGGGAGGGAGAGGCCCCGCGGGGCAGCTGCAGGAGAAAGCTGCCCATTGATCTGCAGGGCGGGCAGCTGACAGGCCCTGCTCCCTGCCCGTGCTGCTGCTGTGCAGGCAGGGGTGCCCAGACAAACCCAAGAGGCAGTGCAAAGCACGGGGTGGCTGGTAGGCAGGGGTGGGAGCTTCCTCCCCATCCCACGTTCGCGGAGGGGAGGCAATGCGGGGTGGCCTGGAAAGCTGATCTGAATCAGAGCCTGCTCACAAAGGCATTACTCACCCTGCAGACTCAGATTTTATCCAGCCCAGCAGCACATTTCACTTTCTTCAGCCACTGCCCGCGGCTGGACTTTACCCCTAATTTTCGATTGTTTGCAATACAATGCCAACACAGAAAAACACATTCATCAAGCACAGCAGTATTAGAAAGGAAAACGTTATTACCTGGAATAGTCCCCTTTAGCTTCCTACAATTGAAAAACAGTGACAGAATTAAAACATGATCTCTTCAGAACTCCTCGGTTTTCCCAGCATTGTTCAGTTCCCCACTCCCACAGCTCTGTGGCCAGATCCTGACCCCAGCTCCACTCAATATGCTGTATGGAGGCTGCCTGCATGTATTCCAGAACAGAACCTGGTTCTTTACACTTCCAGCTGTAGATAATCCACCCAGACCATAAATAAAACTGCTCCCAAAAAGAGTATGAATTTCACAGTGCAAATCAACTGTCGCTTTTACTGCACAAGGAGTGAAATACAATTCCCCCTCTGGCCGACCGCATCCAGCTCAAGGTTGGCTCTGCAGGCAGGTCAGCAGTTGGGAGGAATTGTGTTCACTCGAGATGAAAACAGCAGTTCAGGCAGCTCCAGCCACTTACTCCAGCTTTGCTGGGGCACTTTGCCACTAAGAGTGCAATGGGGAAAAACCCCTACGTTCTAAAGGCTGAATCTTTGTAGAATCATAGAAGACCAGGTTGGAAGAGACCTCAAGGATCATCTGCTCCAACCTTCCTTGCCAAAGAGAAAGAAGTCACACTGTCTATGACATTTGATTTCAAAGAAAGTGGTAAATAATCAGCGTTTAAGTCTGATTACAACAAAACTTGATTAAAGAAAAACTGACATAATGTATTTCAACATAAGAGATATCAAAAACATACGCTTTTAAAAAAAAAAAACAAAAACAAACAAAAACACAGCAAATTTAGCTACAGCCTTATACTCCTTCCTTCCCAGATCTCCAGAACATACTTCTGTGATAAATTAGATGGAAACCTGCCCAGATAAACTACTTCCCTTGATGAGTTTTTCCCCTTTCCATTTAAAATTCCTCAAACAATACATGTCTCTCGCTTGTCTAGGAGGAAAAACAGCTTCCCAACTAAAAAGCTGCTCCCCCCTCCCAGCTGCAGAGACTACGAACACCACTGCAAGGTCCTGCCTTCATGGGGGACCCCGAGGAGGCAGACCGCAGCCGAGCCCACCCCGACCCGCGGCAGGAGGAAGAGGCGCTTACCTGCAAAATCAGAGCCGCCAACTTGAAGACGGTCTCGCTTTCCACTTCAATCCGCCCCTGCGCAAGGGAAGAGCAGAAGGTGAACGGGGCTGCTCCGCG
>NW_008586820.1:915-1171 GCF_000691845.1 Merops nubicus | reverse complement strand
GAGGCCGAGTGCCCCCGACGCTCTGCCCGCAACGTCCGGCTCTTCCTGCGCCACTTCTGCCAGGACTTCCTGGAGGGCTGCTACAACCGCCTGATGCTGCTGGTCAAGGTGAAGGGCTGGGGGAGGAAGGGGGGCTGTGACACCCTCCTTGGGCTGCAGGACCCCCCCCTGAGACCCCTCCTCCCACCGGTCCCAGGACCAGCTGGTGCGGGAGAAGGCTCAGCAGCACGACGAGACGTACTACCTGGGGGCCACC
>NW_008586820.1:0-791 GCF_000691845.1 Merops nubicus | reverse complement strand
CACTTCATCGAGCAGAACCTCACCACCTACTACGAGATGGCGCTGATGGACAAGAAGGAGGCGGCCACCTGGGCCCGCAGGTGGGTGCTTGGGACGTTGCCAGGTGCCTGGGACACCCCCCCAGGCAGGCACAGGGCCCTGCGCTGACCCTGCGTGTCCCCAGGATGCACTTGGCCTTGAAGGCGTATCAGGAGCTGCTGCGGACGGTGCAGGAGATGGACCGGTCCCCCGAGCAGGCCGTGCGGGACAGCAGCCAGGTCATCAAGAGTGAGTCTGCTTGTCCTTCCTCCCATCCCTGGGTGGGGCTGGACAACAATCCCATCTCCATACTCAGCTTTGGGTAGCTTGATCTAGCTGGAGATGTCCCCGCTTATTGCAGAGAGGTTGGACTAGATGGCATTTGGAAGTCCCTTCCATCGCAGACATTCTATGAGTCTATGCTTCCAGCTGACTCCCCACTCGTCCTCCTCCTCCTCTTCCCCAGGCAACATCTTCTACCTGATGGAATACCGGGAGCTCTTCCTCACCCTCTTCCGCAAGTTCGACGAGACCAAGCAGCCGCGCAGCTTCCTGCGGGACCTGGTGGAGACAGCCCATCTCTTCCTCCGCATGCTGGAGCGCTTCTGCCGGGGCCGCGCCGGCCTCGTGGTGCAGGTGGGAGGCAGCTGACCCCCCCCCAACCCGTAGGGGGTCCCCACAGGGTCGGACAACCCCTCCTGACCCTGTCCTCGCCCCCCCAGAGCAAACGTGTGAAGAGGAAGAAGAAGCCGAGGGCACCTGCAGCCCTGGCC
>NW_008586819.1:13390-15543 GCF_000691845.1 Merops nubicus | reverse complement strand
CGCCGAGTTGAGCGGACCGTGACAGCTTCATGAGAAATTCTTTAAATTAAGGCTTCATATGATTTCAGAAGGGTGAGGTCTAGTTTGGATTTCTACATTTGTTAACAAAGTCACACTATGGCAATTCAAATGGTAAATGGCAACTCAATGCTCTTAGGAATCACAGGTAGATATATATATATATATATTTAGGTGGAGCAAATCCAGCTGGACAAACAATTTCTGGAGGTCATTGTTAATACTAGGATCAAGCAGATAATCTGTCATATGTGGCAGTGATACCAGTCGATTAGATGTTACTACTCATGATCGTGTATTACTTTCCAAAGCAACCAACACAAATTAGGCATAACAATTTCTTTGACTTGATTACACTTCTTCCATTGTAGTTGTCAATCTTTACCTCTTTCGAACATCTCAACTGGTAGCCTGTGAAAAAAAAGTTGATTGCTTTTGTGGAGGTTGTTAGCTACACATTTCCTCTTGGAACCCTTTGCATTTTTACTTTAGATCACTAGCTCTCTGAGCGCACAGTTGCACTGGGCTATAGAGTATACAATGTAATACATACTAAATGGTTTTTCAAATGAGCAGGAGACTACATCAGATCCTGAAAGCAGTTCAACCACAATAACATGAACTGTCTCACCCAAGCTCCTTATACATCTTTTTTCCTTTCAAGTTTTGGAGTTACATCGGCCAGAAATTTCTCTGAGTCCTCTATGCTGTTGGCACATTCGGTGGATCAGCCGTGTGTTATATTATATGATACAGTTCTCTTCTTTCCAAGTAGTTGATTTTATATACAAATATTTCGAGGTAACATTTTTACCTATGATAGGTATGAATTATAGGTATGATGCAACCATTAGCATCAGGCGTGATCCTTGTTAGCATAACGAATGCATCTGCACAAGCAAAATTTATATTCCTTACATGTCTGTCTGGGGTACATGGCTGTGCCGACATGCCTTTTAAATACTCTTGTCTACAGTCAGGTAAACCTAGTCAAATAAAAGTGGCCCAAAACTTCTATAATAAAGCCCTGTTTTCACTGACTTGTGACTTGGACAAGCTGGTACCGTAGACGATTTAACCAGATATGCTCAGTAACTTTGTTGAAATCCATTTATTTGCAAAAGTAGATTTAGTAGGTATTCTTAGTGTGAAACCTGGTGTTTAAATAACGTTTGGTTATTGTAGCCTTTAGGAGAGAAGCTACAGTACTTCAGAGTGGGGAACATGAACTTTGAAAGACTATTTACTTCCATTTCAGGACTTATTTTTTGTTCGTACATTAAAAAATTGTTCATATTTGGTTAAGTTATAAGCCCTGAAAATGATATGTTCATAACTACAGACGGGAGTTGCTGGTGTATCAGTCAATTCTCTGTAGTTTTCCTTGAGAGGGAACATGTTCCTTTGCTTTGTAGCCTGCACAGAGAAGAAGACTGAATCTCCAGGAGCAAAAGAACCTGCTCCACCTGAGGGCTGCAGAGGCAGAGCAGGGCATTATTTGAAGCTTTCACTTAAGAAGAGAAAGAGGTCACAGTGACCAATCAATGAGATTCAGTCCCCCTGTGTAATGGGGAACTGAGACCATAATTTCTGAGCTTCCACCATCTTCTCTAACAAATAGGTTGTGGGATCACAGTGCAGCAGTGCCAGCAACATAACCGTACAGCTTTATCAGTGACAGCAGGGATGATATTGATATGCAGACATGATTGATAATGCCTGGTGGAGGACACTGCTGTATCAATGCATGAAATCTATATTTTTCCAACTGGTCCTAATGCTGTTAAGTTGACGAAGATCTCCAGTGAGGACTGCAGCACAGACAGGCTGTACTTCCTGCCCCAGTTTGCCCAGTTGTTAGGTTTGATGCTGGCATATGTGTGCTTTGCTTTTAAGGTGGGGTAAAATGAGACTGAGACTTTAGTGTGTGTCACAAGCTTCTCTTGAGGAGGTGCTCCATTATCCCTAAGACAAGTGTCATCCCTGCCTGTTACTGTGCTTTCTCTGAAAAAAATACATATGCATGCAGACATACACACACACAAACATATACTCACAGAGCTGTGGTAACCAAGGTGAGTTACCGAGAGAATCCACTGCTGCGTGCATTTTCATCACCCATATTTTTAATACAC
>NW_008586819.1:0-13359 GCF_000691845.1 Merops nubicus | reverse complement strand
TCCCTACACAACCCACGCCTCATTCATTTCACAGTGCAGACTGAGCTGGTAATAAGAGTCATACACTGCAAGAGATTTTCACAGGACCCCTCTTTCTTCTGCTGCAAAATTTGTGATACAGATAGCTTAACAGACAGTGTCACAGAAACAGCACTGATAATGCTAGTAGTTTTCTGGTTCAAGATTCTTCTGCCATGTGGATGCTCTGAAGTTGAAAAACAAATAAGCTCATGTTTTAGTTTTTATTTCCTTCATAAGATCCTATATCCTTTCCTAGCATCCTGGTTTCTGAAAACCTGTAGTAAACTATTAACTGTAAATGCAGGTTAATAATTATCTCATTTATTTCTGAAATCTCTACTTTCCTGTCAGATCTTAGTTTAAATTGATTAATAATTTCAGTGAATAGACAGAGAGAAATGCACATGCACAGACATGGGCACAAACTTACCTTAGAAAATTGGACTAAAACGGTTTAATGGTTATGACGATTCACTGCTACTTTGTAAAATCGGTTTGTGCTTCTGCCTTTTATAGAAATAATGAGAAGGTCACATTAACTGAAACTCTCACTACTAATACTTTGGTTTCTGGCTACTGAAATCTGATTGTTGATGCTCAGAATATTTTAGGTCAGGCTTTGCAAATCAGGTCTATAAGACATCTGCTTATACATTAAGTATTCAGATTTACTCTTAAATACACTCTACAATTTTGCCTTTACTTCATTTATTCTAGTTTCCAATTTGTAAAATGAACTGAATAGTATTACCTTCTCCCTCCTTAGAGATGTGGTAGAGAAGAAATGTATTACGTATAAAGGGAAACAAACAGTGCCAAATACACGTTTCTCACCCACAAATATTCAAAACAAGTTCAGATATCCACTTCATGGAAGAACTGGCTATTCTGAGAAGGTGAAAGAATGTTATAATTCTAAACAAGCCACATTTTTGATATTTCTTGTTGGAAAGACAAACATAAAAAGAAATATGCTTTGTTTTAGCAACAGCCAATGCACTTCACAGAAAGCCTCCAAAGTATAGTGGATCTTGTGATCTGGAGAGTAACAGGCTGTAGTCCAGTTGTTCCTTTTGTGGGAGCACATACAGCTGTTGGACAGCCAGTGCTTGGAAGCTGGGAACCAGGTGACTTGGGTTGGGGACCTGAGGCTCTGAAGTGTACTGCTCTGTAGTAGAAAGCCTACAGGAGAGATGAGTCCAGATACAGGCTTTTGAAGATGCTCAGAGTACTCCAGTTCTTAGAGCTGCACACTGGGTTTCAAATGTTCACACATTGTATGACACATCTGCATATTTGCACAGCTTCTTCCATTTAGGTAGTATATTCTGAACTCTGTTCCCTCAGCTCCAAAACTGCTTTCCACTCATGCACAGCTGATTGTCAGTCTCTGTGGCAAAGTGTGTGTGCTATGTGATCCAGAGCTCTGGTGGGATGAGGTTACATCTGAGCCACAGGTGGGGAATCTGAGCTACCCAACATTAGGCAAGCAATCAGCAAGTTTCTATCAGAAAGCTGTCTTCTGTAGTGTTCATCAGAAGAATTTAAAACAATGCTCTGAAATATTAGTTTCTATAATTTAGCTTTTTTTTTTTTTCTGCAAAAAAACAATTTAATCAGAGGATTCCAGTCGAGTCTGTCCACATTTTGAGATCTAAATCCAAAAGGAGTTGGATGTTATAGAGATCTGGCATAAAACTGAAAACGGGGAAAAACTAACAGACAACAAAACTGACAAAAAGCCTACTAACCCTGCTGTTTTACCTACAAAGCTGTGAAGTGCCACCGAGACACATCGTCATTCTGGAAAGTGGTCAAGATATTTCTGTGAAGACCTCCCATTGCATGCTGTACACAGCTCAGGATTTAAGACACACCAATCCAGCCAGTGTTTAAACTCCTGCAGTGCTGGTTTGGGGCTTTGGCTTTCAAACTCCTTGTTTCCCAGGATCTGGATCCTGTGAGACTCATGAACAAGCTTTACATCCCCATCTTTCTATCCTTAGAAAGGCTAGCCTAAGACTCATTCTCTCCCACAAAGAGATTTGCAATGAATTTTCCTTGCTGCACCACTTATGTATGAGTGACATTTCCCACTTACCCTTTATAGAACACTCTTCTAAGTTTCAACTGTATTTGCTTGTCACTTTGCAAGTTGTGAAATGACCAACAATTTCCCTGTTGACTGGTCAAACACACTGCTTCTATAGGGAACACACTTTGTAGGTAGCTGTAAATTTGGTCTAATGAGTGAGCATGTGACTGTACAAAAAACCCCCAATTATTAACATTTAATCAGTTGCTTTCAACAAAAACAAACAAACAAACCAAACCAAACCAAACCAAACTAAAAAAAAAAATATTGTTAACTTATGGTGCAGTAGCCATCTCCCTTTTCTGACTGAATAGTCAACAGCCATTGGTCTTCCTATTAAGTCTATTTCCCAGCAATCATTCAAAAAGCAACATGTAGCAATTAAGATTTGTAGTAATATACTGGTAGTACTTATCAAATGCTTCTTGTTGATCAGAAATAAGTCAAGCATATAACAAATAAGCTGAATACCTGCAATCTCAACAGCAAACCCAGCCAAATATAGGTGAAGTTAGATACTTCAAAATTAGGCCCAGATTTGAGCAGCTCTGGGAGAGGAGCCATCTGTGGCAGGAAGCTGATGGAAGTCCTCACAGAACGCTAATCCAAATATTTCCAGTCAGTCCAGGCTTGAACCCGCTCCTGATCAACCATGTACAACTGGTACTTTCAAAGTTGAGTAGTGAGAATTCTTCCCACTGAAAACCAGTACAATAAAAGGAGAGTGCTTTCATCCAAGCACATCATTCATGCAGCAATCAGAAATGTCACCAAGAATGTAGGACACAAAAGCAGTCACCAACTGCCCTCTGTGGAGAGTGCTTTCCTATCTGGAGTTGTGTCATTCTTCACAAAACAATTTAGGATTCAGTAGGAATTCAGAGACTTTTATTACCAACACCACACACCATTAAAGAGCATGACATCTCCATTCCATGGCTAAACTTCCCTATCTTTACATTCTGAGCAAGATCTAATAGCTGTTTCCTAAGCAAAAACTTTGAAGTGAGTCCCTGGGAAGAGGTAGGTGGAAGAACTTCTTGCTAGATAGAGTTGAATTGCAAGTGGATTAAGAACTAAGCACACGAATTTTGTCAAGGTTGAAGAGGTTTGGAGCATTCACAAAGAGCAGTGGATGACCCTGAGGTCTTGACTAAAGTTCCTTTGGGAATAGAATTTTCAGAATTTTTTTCCAAAACATTACATAAAAATTGTCAAGAAAATTAATTTAAGACTGAGACAGCACTAAGCAAGCTGTAGATGAGGGGGTACTTTCAATAATGGAGGAAAAAAAAGTACATCTCCATACTCAGACAATAATATAAAACCAACTTACCAGAGGAGGCAGGGTTCCTGCAGAAAGCATTGTGTATTACCAGAAAAGCTGCCTGTGTTATGCAAGTGTGCAAAAAAGAGTGTGCATTTAACTGTCTTAAACCAGTAATTCCTGACTTCTTAATGTTTGAATTTATAGTCTACACAATGATATTTTCACATAGCACTTTTTTTCACATAGCACTTTTTTTCATAAGTATTATCTATAAAAAGCCCTGTTCTACCAGATTTGGGAGAATATCTAGCAGCACAGAGGCTTTACACGGATAATTCACTTTTCCAAACCATTTTGGAGTTGCATGCATTTACATAAAATTTTAGAAATATATAAACTCATATTCGCATTCAATCAAAGGCTTGCAAATTGACCATGGAAGAGTTCTCCTTTTTCTTGTTTTGAAAATCTAATGAAATTGTCAAAAATTTTAAAAAACAAAAAGTTGATTATGTTCTTACATGCAAAATTAATGTGAAATGGTTTTAATTTTTAGATAATTGCTTTTCATATAATCAGTATAATGTATATCCCAGTAGTTATTTTATTATAATTGCATTTACAGTTGTAAGTTCAACACTAATTGACAAAAAATCATTTATAAGTTAATTATAGTGCAGCCAGTATTTTGCATAACTTTTTTTTCAGTATTATTTTCTTAGGAGAAGAGGAAACCGTTGTAAGAAAATAAGCTGCCTGAGGCATGACATTCAAATATTATACACAGCAGAACTCAGAATACCTGGTTGGAGAAGATGGCAGCATAGAATGGTACAATTATCTGTGGGCTCCTTTCTATAAGTGATACTTCAGCTTGAATGAACATCTTGTACTGTTTGAGATCTCACTGCTGTGCTTTATATGCCCCACTATAGTCTACACAAGTTATTGAAGTTAATGACCAATACAGTCACTATTCGTTATGCAATAAACTATTTTCATCTCTAACTTCTCTGAGGAGTAACACAAGCATAAAGGGTTTATTCAGCATATATGAAAAATAACCCTATTAGAGGACCCGACTAAATTACATGAGCTCTGAAGCAGAAAAGCTGCCAGCTCTTTAGAATGATGGCTTCTATATTCTTGAATGAAGCAGAATGATAAGGCTGCAGGTTTCACTCTAAGAGGTTAAACCAAAAATCCATGGCTGCACAGAAATGCCTCAATAAAATGGGAAGGTGACAAACATAGACTATTTAAAGATTTCATGTGAGAAAATAAGTACTTGGTTTACAGCTGGGCATTTCAGGATAAGCAAACTTTGAAAGGAGAAAAACTCTTTCAAAATCTTCTTAAAATTATTTGACTCATGCCATGTATGTATCTCATTATGATAACCATAGAAGGAAATAATGACAGGACTTTTGAAGTAACCTCTGTACTAAGAGGTTAATATAGCCAATGTTTCTATATTTATATGCAAATGCCAGCTGAACTACTTCAAAATATAGTAACTTCTCATGGCCTAATTTCTAAACAGAAAATGGATTCTATAATCTAATACAAAGGTAGGAAATAAAGATTATTTGTGGTTTTGGTTTTATTATTTTTTTTTTGTGGCAAATGAGTCCCAGGCACTTCAATTCATTACTAAAGGTTTGAATGTTTCTGTATAATCCTTTCTTAAATCATTTGGTAGCGAACATCATTTACAGTTCTGCATCTAGACCCTATACAACAGCAACCCCATTCTAAATTCAGACATGATGATATTTTACAGAGTGCTTATTAGCATTGCTTCTATCTAGCCTGCTGTGATTAAAACAGCTAGTGGTAGCAATACAATAGTAAGCAGCACTAAATGAATGCATTTGCTGGATACTTGTGAATGTTGGGAAAGAATACTGCATAGAGTAGCTGTCCCATATATGATAAAAACCCACATATAGTAAGATTTTCTGTATGTGGTTTCTTTGAAGTCTTTCATGGCTTCTTTTTTTTTTTTAAAAAAAAAATAAAAATAAAAATTGAGTGTGTCTATCGATGTGTATCCCACCCTAGCCAGAATAAACATCATGGAAACTATTTTCTTCCAGCCAAACAAGAATGCACACTGTTTTCTGAACAGCACATGTTGTCTTGTAAGAGATACTAACATTTGTACTCTTTGCAGCTTTCTGCTTAGCAAGTAACGTGTCTGGCATAATGAAGGAAACATCTGGAAAGAATGAAAACAATGTACTGTTCCATTTATTAACTTTCCATTATACTGCCATCAAGCCTCTGGAAGAGGCCCTGCTGCCAAAAGAAACAAATGGGCAAAAATGACATTTACGATAAAATCAAACACTTTAATAGTAGCTTGAAACCGAGTCAAGCTACAGAAGTTTTTCGTTTCTTTTGTATTCAAAAAAGTAGGCATGATTTATTTATTCAGCACCAATTCCTGCAGCATTATCTAAGCTTTGGAAGTTGTTAACCTCCAGAACTCCACAGGGCGCTAACACGGGCAGTGTTGAACGTTCCTGACAGCAGTCCAGAAAAGAGGTCCTTTTATGAGATACCTTGGGAAGAAACAGTTCTTCCCTCACTTACAGGAGGGTGCAATAAACCCCTCAATACGCAGCACTTTACATTCTGTGGAAGTGACTCTGTGCCCCCTCAGTAAAAGGAAGACCCAAAAAGGAAGTCCCATTGAAGATACTTTTCCCACTGTGACAAAGACTTACACTCTGGTTGGAAAGAAAACAATACTGCATTTTTATGACTGCATTTCATGCAGTTTTTACATCCATGTGAATTGTTATTTACATAGACATGGATACATAGATTAATCTACACAGTAATGATGGTATTAATATGGTACATATCCTTTTAATTAAATAGGTCAAAACTGTCTCATGGATGTACTTAGGAGTTCTAAACATCACAGTTCCAACTGTAGTCCCTGAGAATTGTGTGGGCTTTCCCATTATTTGCACATAGCATATGTTTTCTTTTTCTATTAATCTCTTGTTTGGTTACCGTCTTAGTGAGGCTGTGTTGAATAAATGTTTCAATGAAATGTGATATCCAGTTGAAATAGTGAGATAGAATATAAATAACCACTTTAGATTTTGATCAAATGATGATACACTGACTGCAAAAAACCAAAAAAGATAGTCCTGGGCTTTCTTGTGCTGTTCAGTCACAACCTGATCCTTACTCTTTATGCAATTCCTCCATGTGTAGAATTCTACTTGACAGGCTTCTGAGTGATTGTTTTAGTGGATATTAATAAGAAAATTTTATTTTCTCACTCAACAATATTCCCTCAGTGTCAATGAATTAATTCAGCTAGACCTTGTTGGGTCTAGAATAGAATACTGAACCTTATGGACAGAAACAGAAGAACTCTTGATACAAGGATAAATTTAATTGATGCATACGAGGAAGCTGAAGGCAAGTTAAACTTTATTCTGTGATGGTTTTTTTCTAACTCTGTAACTTAAAAGTGGGAATCTATATCTCAAAGAACCCAGAAAGAAATTAAGTGTGTTTATTTTATTTTTCCTATAAAATACTTCTAAGAAGTCCTAAAATGTACTTATTTAACACTGTCGCATTTTTACTACCAGTCTGAGTGGGAGCCAAAACAGAGTAGGTTTTCTTTCTTTTACTCTTGACTAGATATTTACATAGCCAGAATATTTTAGAGTTTCTTCACATTGACTTTTTAGGGAAAACAATTAGTTTGTCCTGATATAATTTATTGCACAAAAACAGGAGGAGAGAGTGCAGCAAAATCTATAAACTATGTGAATGTGATTCATTTCTTGCTGTTTTTTTGACAATATATTTTCATATCTTCTCTTTAAATATTGTTTATTTATGAGAGCCACTTGCTTGGTAATTTAAGCATTATGAAGGTACAGAAGGAAAGTATTAACACTGTCCAAATATTGGTTTTGAATTTAATTTACTTAACTTCTCAGCTATTTGGCTAGTTTTCAGAGCACATAAATTAGACTCATGCTCTCAGTTGTTCCCTGAAAGTTCCTGTCTATGTGTTGACTACAAAGGGAGCCTTGAGAGACCAGCTGCCAACTTAGTTGCCTGAATCTACATGATGCAGTTGAGCTCATCTTAAAGTCAAAGGAAAGACTGATTTTGATTTGTCTGACAATATGTTTGTTTACAAATGCTAACTTGTCCCACAGATGATATAAAAGTTATTGATGTAGCTACAATAGCCATATAATTCTTCCCAAAGGCAATCAGGAATTCTGGAGATTGCAGGTATGCATGCAACAAAAAGCCAGTAGCTACAATCTTGTTTATTAGCTCTCTGGATAAGAGTGAACTATAAAAGCCACAGGAAAACAAAAACTGAAGGAGCCTCGACCATCATCTACTTTCCTTCTGCTCCAGGGCAGAGTCAGATTGTGACAGATGCTACTCCTGTCATGAACTATTCTTGACAAATGATTGCCTGAGCTGTCCTAGAAAAGGTCCAAAGATGAAGGTGCTACAATTTCCTCAGGCAAGTTAATCCAATTCCTCGTTATCCATATGAGTCTTTCAAAGCTTTTTTCTGCTTCCTAACTTGAATCCTTCCTCATGCAGTTAAAGCCCACTTCTAGCTGTCATAGTTACCACAATATATAAGGAGCAGACTGCTCTTCTTTTTATGACTAACATACTGGAATGAGTTTTCAAAATCTCTGACATCTCTTACCTTTCTCCTCTCATTCTTAAGTTTTGGTGTGTCTAATTTCTATCCCTGCCTATTTGTTCTTTCCTCTTAGTAGCCTGTCTTGGTTTCCATTTTCTGTACATCGAGTATTGAGGACTCAGACTAGAATAAAAACAAAAACTTTGTCTGTTGATGCTGTGTTCTGGCCTAATGTCAGAGTGGTGTAAGAGAAACAACTTACATCCCAACCCTGTAAGTGGACTTGATCCTGAAGACCCCTGATCCCTCCATCCACACAGTCCCAAGAATAACGAAGAATGGTAAGCCTGCTGGTTTTAGCACATAAGACTGAAACGTCTATTCATATTGTTAAATCATGACAGCAAGCGTGATGAAGATTTTGAGCTCTGTTTTAGAGGTGGATTTTGAAGACTATTTCTTCCTCTTCTTAATACAGATGCTACACTTTGCTTGTAAGCCAGTTTTCTTTACAGAAGTCTTGAGGAAACAGTGAAACTGCTACAGTTCTGCTTCAAAAGGCATTTCACATTTTGCAGAAGTTTGTACCAGATTTTTTGCAGAAGTTTTATAAGGCCAGGATCTGACTTGGCCATTGTTAATCCGACTGTTTCTAGCTTTTTTTGCAATGGTTCTTAATTCTTTCAAAAAATTAAGGATAGCATCCTTCCAGTACTGCATTGAATGGTATGTTCAGTTAATCTGATTGTTGTTCACAGAAATATCATCATCTCAGCTTGAAGATTTAGTTGTCATAAACTCTTCACAGACAGGAAAAATGAAATAGTACACTAAAGAAAAGATTTTAAGGCAGTATAATTTCTTGTAGGATTTTAAAGAAAATAAATATTGTGTTCATACAAGGTAAAAACAATGCTGGGAGACACAGTTATCTAGTTGCAAGCCAAAGGACTGCTGCAATCATGGCTTGCCTCAGATCACCTTCAGCTCGTTTTTGTGAAGGGTGATATTTTCAAACCCTCCATTGTGACAGATGAGATCACTGAAAGCATCGGCCTACTACAGACATTTCTGCAAGCATCCCTCCACCAAAGGTGCAAAGCAGGTATATACAGCACCTTGCAGAATGTTTGCTGCAGCCGCCATCCTCCTTAGTCCTGGCAGATGGCAAAACCATATTTGTGAAGACAAGTCTTGAACCCAGATTTTGATTTATAAATACTATTGTATTAGATTTATCAACTTCAAGTCAGCCCCAGACAGTAACAAGATGGTTTAACACTTGTTTTATATTCAGGAGTATATGAATCAATACCTGAGTCATAGCTATTTGTCAGTACTGAAATGAGCATAGATGCTTTAGAGAAACAAGAGAAAATCTTGAACACTGTAATTTAACAGAAATGCTTAAGATGTGATCTTAATTGTAGCACTGCATCTAGATACCAGGGCAGTAGCAAGGTTGGCATGAATCACAGAGACAAAGGAAGATATGTCATAACAGAAGGGAAAATGTAGACCCAGAAACTTACAACTTGGAGGAGAAATAAAACAAAAGGGCTTACAGGGCACTGTTTTAATAGAGCTTCATATGTTGTAGTGAAGCATGGATATTTATCTTTATGTACAACGTTTTCCTTGTAGTTTCATTTGAATGAAATATCCTTTTGTTTAGTCTTTCTAAGTTTTACCTAACGCTATTAGTTGGCATGCCCATGCCAGGTTTTATCTGTACACTTCACTACTTGAAAATTGACTATATTAATAGAGTACTGACTCTAACCTTGGGCAGAAGCAGCTTCTGGGACCTACCAAGTTGAGCTCATCTTTACCAGCTGAGCAGGAAAGATTAATTCTTTAACTGTTACACTTTCAAATCTATAGAGCGATTTTGATGATCAGATCCATGTTACAAGTCCTTCTGGTTAACTCTGAATTTAAACTGTGCACTGAGACCTTCAGATAAGTAGTATTTGACTGTAAATGAATAAGAGATTCCTGTCACTGAGCAGTGTCAGCCACTTATCTTACTAAAAGCCATCAGCCCCATGTTGAATTCACTTCAAGCAATAAGCTCTTTTCATCTTGGCTTTTATCTACCCATTGGTTCACCTTTTATTTTAAGTTCTTATTACAAGAGCTGTAAGCTGGCAATGTGGCACGTGAATGAAAACTGATGAGACCAGAATGAGAATAAGCTGTGTGCCTCAATTAAAGTTTGGGTTTAATGACATTGATGGTAACTTTTTCAAAAGCACTTTGTTAGCATTAAACAAAATTGGTAGAGCATATCAAAAAAGCAGATTATTCATTTCATGTACATGAGTAGGGCGCAATAAAGATGCATACGATGGCAGAGATGAACAAATGTAAGTGTGCATGTTCAGGGAGACTGCTGAAATTCAGATTTTCCATAAAATCAGCTCAATCATTTAAAAGAGGCTCCTGATCATGCTTCTGAGCTTTTACTGAGTGAACAGCTAGGGCTGCAGTTTAAGTACAAATATTGTACTTCTTATTACTAACTAAAGGGTACAGGTTTCTAATCACAAGGAGGATGCACATGTTTTTATTAATTTATTTTCCCATAGTTTTTCCAGGTTTTATTAAATTCTCAGCTTTCAAATAAGACTTTTTTTTTATGAACATATGAAAGCACAAGATAAAGAGAATTGCCTTATTTTAAGTCAGGTAACTGGAGGAGATCTGGATTCCCTTTTTTTTTTTAATCCATACTATCTGTGTAGCTGTAAGGCAAAGCATTTATAGGTAGATCTTCAAAATTATGTAGGCAGTTCTTTTACAAAGGAAATCCAAAAGTTCTTTGCTGTTGTCTCCTATATATGAATATATTATATTTTATAATATTAATCCTTATTCTTCCATTTCTGTTGTGATATTAAATTCTTAGCAATTGGGAAGTGAGATGATTTTACAATACAAAAAGACACAAAAGTAGATAAGAGTCAGTAATAGACTTGTGTCTGTTTCATTGCAAAACATATTTTATTTTTGTAAGCAAACCACATGCTGCTGAAAATAGACATGGTCTCCACATTATCATTGTAAAAACATTAGCTGTTCCCCCATAAGCAACAACACATGCATAATCCCTATATATACCTTAGCTTTGGCACTGCTAAATGTTTTTGCAATATTAATGTAAAATAACAATATTACTGCTTGTCTTAATAGAAGTAAATTGAATCCTAAAATAAAAAATAAAACGAGCACTCTGCCTTTAAACTAAAGCCTTCAGTCACTTCAAATTCTGAAACAACCACAATGTCAAAATGTTATTGATGTGAGTTTTAAAATATTCAAAGCAAATTAATCTATCTTTTAAGAAAAGCTTACTTGAAGCATCAAATAAAGTGACATTTCTTGATAATTCATTTGGAAATGTACTGTTATCTACCCCACAGCTACTCAGTCACAGAGCTGTGTTTCTGATGATAAATTCAGTTGGAATTTTGTTTTTGTTTTGTTTGTTGTGAATACATTAAGGAATCTTTGTTTCTTATTAATTTAGAAAATGATGTTCTCTGCTGGAAATATTCAAATAATATTCCCAGCAGTTTGATTTGAAATAGATTCTCTATGTGCAACATCTAACCTAATAAGTTTTTTTTTGTTTGCTTTTAATAAAGTAAGATTAAGATTAAATTGCTAGAATTCAAATACCAGTACACATTTTTCATGTCAACCATTTGTCATTTGATAGACTTATCTACTATAAAAATATCAGATTGCATGATAATATTTAGTTTATAAACAAAAATGTTCACACTAAGGTATTGTCTATATTAGCAAATAATTTAAATGCAAATGTATTAACCAATAAGACTGTTTACTTTCATTTTAAAAGGTGACAGTTACTATAACTACTAAATCAGTAAAACTATCAAAAGAAAATTGATTTGATAATATCTTGACCTCTCTTCTATACACCAAAGATATATAAAATATGTTGCATAGAAGTACCATGTGAAAAAAAAAAAAAATTGCAATGATGGAAATGATATCATGAGGATAAATAGCACAGTAAGCTAAGAAAATATAAAAGCTCTATTAAATGTAGTAAAGAATAGACATTTGATTAAAAGTAAATGCTAAACTGTCCACAAAAAGAAGGCATACACAGTGAAATTAATCTTATTTTCACATTTTTAAAAAATCACATCTTCAATTACTTCTCTAAGATTTGGTCAGAAAATCTTAGATGAGGTTTTCCTATTGATGTGAAAATAAAATTCCTTTCTGGAATCATGATAATTTTTTTCAAAGAAGTTTCTTAGAAGGAAAAAAAAAAAAAAGGCACAAAATAGCCATTCTGTCTTGGCACTGAGGGAATGAAACATTTCCATGTTAGCTTTGAAATTATTCTCAAGTTTAACGTAATGTAATGTTTTGATTCTGTTGAAACAAAATGCTTTGATTCAAAACCAGTCTTTGAATGCATTTATTGAAACATATAAATTCATGGATTTTTGAAAATGAAATCAAAATCTTTTACAAGAAGAAATGCCAACTGAACTCTGTTTTAGCTGTATATTCTGTGCCTTCCCAGATGCTTAAGTATCTTTTTTACTCTCTACACCCTGTTTGCTATTTTGAAGTTAGATTTTGTTAACATTTGAGAAACTGTGAAAACCACAGAATCCCTGCACACCTTGCACGGTCTCACATGCACGAACACTCACATGCACTGTAACAAAGTTTGTGGCTCCAGTTCCACCACAACAATGGACAACTTCCATTTCGACACACTGAAAAACTGATGAAGAGGGAAGAATCTTCCTTGCTGAGCTATTGTCCAACAGAAAATCCTACCAAAATATGTTCACCTGTATTTACCCAGCACTGTATAATTAGAAGGAAACTCTTGTTTGATGTTTACAGGCTGCTTTTTTCCCTATTCTCCAAACACATACAGAGTGGCTTAATTCATTCATGCTAGTTTGACAGTTAACAGAAAATACATTGTTTTTCCGTATTTTACTACAGATCAGCTTCAAATGAGTTCATAGGCATTCTTAGTATTACTTGTGAGCTTAGTGAGAGACAGTGGTTTTAAAATCTTCATGAAACCAGTATCAAGAAGATAATACACTTCATAAAACCAATGGCTCTGGCTTACCATAGTGTAAATCTCTCTGGCATTTTGAGAAACTGATGTCATTTTTTTCCAACAAAATAAAATTTGTAAGGTGTTAAAAGTTCATTTTAAAGTACTGTTGATGTAGTCTGCTGGAATTTGCCTTAATAGCTTTTATAATCCCTGGGTGAAAAAGCATAGAATCATAGAATCATTTA
>NW_008586818.1:3405-4108 GCF_000691845.1 Merops nubicus | reverse complement strand
CCTGGCTGGGGAACAGAGCAGGGCTGTGTGTGCCCGTCCCTGCCCGCCCTCGCACACCCAGCCCCGCTGCCCGCCTGGAAAAAACAACATTGCCCCTCCTGGGAACCCCAAAGAGACACGGCCCCCGTTGTGTGCTGCCAACCCGGGAGCCAGGGGGGGCTGACAAGCAGAGCTTTGTGCTCCCGAGCACCACGGACCCCAAACCTGCCCCCAAACCCGGCCCCCAGCACGCAGCTCCAAACCCAAACACGGAGAGCTGCCAGGGACCGTGCACAGATGCTCCTAGGGGGGGACAGGAGCCCTGCCAGCCCTCAGGGCACGGCCCCAGGGGTGTCCAGCTGCGGGTGGCACGGCCAGATGTCACCACGGGTTGCACCCCACTGAGCACCTCTGCCCCTGAGCTGTGTCCCCACGCCGGGCACGGCCCCGTCCCCAGCTGAGGATGCTGAAGAAGCTCCAGGATCCAAGTCAAAACTCTTCTTTTCCCCAGCAAACTCCTTCCCGTGGCACCAACGCTGCCGACCCCGGGCTTGCACAGCTCTGCAGTATCTGGGTCACTGCTGTGAGTCACAGACACCCAGGGAGTGACTCAGAAGGTATTAGAGGGGCCAGATCCTGCTGCTGATTGCCCCAGGAGAGACTCTGAACCGGTGAGGAGGGGAAGGGTGGAAGGACATCACCTCCCAGACCTCCCACCAGCCAC
>NW_008586818.1:2442-3376 GCF_000691845.1 Merops nubicus | reverse complement strand
AGCCTCAGAGGGGTGGGGGCCCCTCCCCAGCCCCGATCCCAAAGGCTTCACAGCCAGGATTGGGGCTTCCCTATGATGGTTGGGGAGGAACAGGCTCCATATTCAGCTGCCAAGTGAAGTGGGGGTCCCAACAGGCCTGGCCCCTGACCCCAGGGTGGGCCCAGCACTGGGTGGGATGGGAGGCACCCAAGCCTGGTTCAGCCCATCCCAGCTCCGAGCTGGATTTAGCCCCACAGAACACATCAAGTGCATCCTCAGGGAAGGCAACCTGGGCTGCAGTGGCTCCTGGGGCTACTGCAGGGCTGAGAAAGCAAAGCCACCACCAGACCCACCCCGTGGGACATCACTTCTGCCAGGGGTGTCTGAACCCCCTCTCACCACCCCCGAGCTCCTGCCACCCCCTCTGCATCCCCCAGCACAGCCCACACAGCCAGCCAGACACAGACCCAGGCGCTTTCCAGGCTCCTCTCACCAAGGCAGCGTTTCCCAACCGACAAAAATACGGCGGGGAAAGAAAAACAGGAGACAGAAACCACAAGAAAAGCCCCACTCAGCCTTTCCCAGAGCGCTGACGCAATTCAAGCCTCCAGCCCCACGGGATGGAAAACTCTTCCCCAGCTCCCCCCCCTCTCTCTCTGTGCCAGGGCAGGATCAAGGTGCTGGTGGCCACGGTCCCTTTCCCTGGGGCACAATCCTGGTCCCCCCCTCCCCTCTCCCTGCAGCACAGCCCAGAGCCAGCGGGCACTCGCCGATTTACTGGGGTGTTGCCCAGACATCCTTTTCCCAAAGTATTAATTAGTCATCGCATTGCTCACTTGAAACATAAATAGCTGTAACTTAACAATGAACACGAGTTTTCCTTGGAAAAAAAAACCCCTTTTCCAAAGCTTTTCCTTCCCAGACGCCCCGTCTGGCAGATGTCAGGCAGGAATAA
>NW_008586818.1:1844-2414 GCF_000691845.1 Merops nubicus | reverse complement strand
CAGCCCTGAATTTCTAGGGCAGAAAAGCAAACTCTGGTCATTGCACCGATTTGCACACTTGTGGCTCTGGAAGCCAGAGGGGCTTTTCCAGCCAGCACCACAGCAGCAGCAGCTCCAGGGGTGAAGGTGATGGGGAGAAGCCAAGCGAGCGAGCGAGGCTCTGCCCCGGGGTGAAGCTCAGCACCCCTGCTCGCTGCTCACGCCACGTTTCCACCCTCCACCCCGCAGCTCTGCCCTCCCAGCCCTTCTTTCCACCAGGCAGGTGAGGAGAATGGAGAAAACGGGGCGTTGAAGGCACCCATCATCATCCTCCTCCTCCACGTGGGTGCAGGCGGAGGCCCCGGGGTGCTCGGCGCTTCCCGGGGCTCAGCCGGCGAGGAGGGATTCTCCCAAAGGCAGAGCTCTGAATTAAACATGCCACCCTAATGAGTTGATTTTATTAGTTTGCGAATGCATTGAGAACTCATTATCAGAATAAACATCAGCTCACTCCGGCGAGCAAAGCGCCGAGTGCACACAGACACACACACACACACACACCCCAGCAGCACCGCAGCTGGGGCCACGCTG
>NW_008586818.1:0-1763 GCF_000691845.1 Merops nubicus | reverse complement strand
CGATTTGCTTCTCTGTTTGGAGAAATAGGGCTGAGCACCCAGCGTCGCCGCTAGGATGGGGGTGCAGGGTCCTGGGAGCTGCTCGGTGCTGCTGAGGGGGGTGAGAAGCCAAATCGTGCCCCTCTTGGGGTGCTGCGGGGTGGGTAGAACCCCCCCACCCTGCCCTAGGGGCTCCGGAATCCCTGGCAGACTGTGCAGCACTGCTGGGGACCCTACCCTGGCTGAAGCAAGCACCCAGCACCGGAGCACCACAGGTTTGGCAGAGCAGTGCCAGGGGGCCAGGGTGGCACACCGAGGTGTGAAGCAGGGGCACAGCAGGCACATCGGCCAGCTCAGTCAGACACACTCCCTTTGGAAACGGCAGCTAATCCCATTTCATCCCCCTTCACGGCCATCAGCTGTTTTTCAGGCATTCAGGAGGCGGGTTGCTGAAACCAGAGCTATTGTGTCCATCCCCTCCCCAGCCCCCTCCAGCCATCCATCCATCCCAGCCCCACGCTGAGCCAGGATCCGGCAGCATGTCCACACTCAGCTCCCACCCCAGCCAGACCTTCCTGGACTGCCAGGACATGGGAATGCCAGACCCATTCCCCTCCACCCTCCTAAATTCTCAGCCTCATCCTGTGGTCCAAGCCCAGGCAAGGAAGAAGAGGAGGAGGAGGAGGAAGGAAGCACTGAGCATCCCACCATGCTGAGACCCACAGGCTGAGCCCCTGGGACAGCCACCTACACAGCCCAGAGCCTAACTGCTCCCTGGGGGGACACAGAGGCTCCTGGAAAGGATGAATATGGAACATAAATGACCCCACAAACCCCCAGCCCGTGCCCTACATTCTGCCTGGTCTCCTCACCCAGCTGCAGCTCACAGCCCATGAACTGGGATGTGCTGGGGGGGGTGGCACTGCAGGATGGGGACAAACTCCTCTAACCACCCTGGTAAATGCAGCCCAGCCCTGCAGCCAGGGCACAGGGGAGTCCCCAGCCCCACTCTCACCCCTGGGGAAATGCCCTTTGGCTTGGGCAATCCATGTGCCCAGGAGTGGGCAGAGGGGCCCTGAAAACAGCATTTCCCTTCCTCAAGGTGTTGTGGAACACAGCAACACTGCTGAGAGCAGGGGGGGGGCTCCAGCCCCCAGCCAGGGTGGCCTTGGGGGGCAGCCAGAGTCTCCTCTCATGCCACACATCCCCACTCCCCAAGAGGCACAAGGGACACCCATCCTTGCAAGCCAGGGGCGCAGGACCCTGCTGAGCACCCCAAACCCATCCAGCTCCACACACAAACCCACGTGGCCTGGAGAAAACCCCCCCCAAGCACCCAGGGCACCCACAGAGGAACCCAGATCCTGCTCCTCACCCCTGCAGGACCCGGGCATCGTGGCAGCACCGAGCCAGGGAGGGCTCAAGGTTACAGACGGGGACTCGCAGGTTGGCAGCTCACCCGGCAGTGTGAAAAAGCAATTAGCTATTGCAGCTAAAATTAGCTCCTCTAATGGTCAAACTCATCAAGGTTTCCCTCCGCCGGGGGCCTCGGCCCCTCCGCGTGGGCAGGAGGTGATGGATGAGAGCTGACGGAGCCGCCCACCTCTGCCTGGGCACAGGGGGGCAGCAGGGCACCCCTGGGCACCACCCCACCGACCCCAGCCCACCCACCCCGAGTTTCCCCTCGGCTGCCCAGGGGCAGAGCTCCTGGCACGCTCAGGACACATCGAGGTGGACAATGGGGACGATGACTGCTGGTGAGGAGAGAGGGGGGTGGCTTCGGC
>NW_008586817.1:0-1387 GCF_000691845.1 Merops nubicus | reverse complement strand
GGGTTGGACTAGATGACCTTTGGAGGTCCCTTCCAGCCCAGACATTCTATGATTCTATGATTCTATGATTCCATGATAAAGAAGTGGAAGATGAGAGCTTTTTTTCCCTGTTTCGTCAGAAGCTGGTCACAACCCAAACAGCTGGGTGGTTTTCCTGAGCAGTCCCCATATTCACAACTCCTGTGCTGGTGAGGTCGATGTTGAGCCAAGACTCCTTTCTTTCCAAACAGGAAACTGAAATGAAAAAGCAATAAATATGTTTCACAGATTTTTTTTTTTCAGGCTGTGGAGGTAAAAAATAAGAAGGCTAAAGTTCCTTGCTGAGTTCAGAACTGTAGAGGACATTGTCAGGCAGGCTCCTTTCTGTGCCTTCTCTGTCCCTGTCCCAACAGAATTCCTCTTCCATGTTTGCACCCAGTGTTAAGCATGACCACAAGCAGATCTCACAAGGAGAGAAAGCAGCAGGAAAAGCCATGAGAAAACTGTGAGTTACAAGGTCCCTAGTTCCCCAGTAAAACCCACAGTTACTGGGGTCCAGCAGTAGACTGGGGCGTTCCACCACTGAGCGTCTTCCCTGAGCGGTTGCCGTACGCCATGACCCCTAGCGGACGTGTTTGCCCCTCACTGGAGAAAATTGTCCCCACATCTCTGAGCCTCTCTTTTCTGGCTCCAGAATGGCCACAATACCAACTTCTTGACTCTTCCATGGAGCTATGTTAGGAACCTTTCTGCCTGAGCCATCTGCATTCTGAAGGTCACCAGGAAAGCCAGGTGCAGGCAGAAGTCTGCCTTGGTGGTGGATTGGGTATTGCTTGCAAAGCCTACTTCCTAAGTGTTTGCCAGTGGGCATTGGTGCCCACCTCAGCCTGTGACAAAAGCTGGAGGGGTCTGCTCTCCAGAAATAACCATGCTTCAAGCCAGTGTCTCAGGCTGTTCACACTCACGCCTCTAGCTGAGGGGAGTCCCTTACAGAAAAGCTTCTCTTCCACGCTCCAGACTACCCCACACAGCCCCGCCGGCCTGCGCAGGAGCACCAGCAGCTCCGCACTGACAGCCTCAGAGGAGCAGCTGTGAAAAATAATCCTTCCTCCTGATGGCTGGGGATGACGAGCAGGTACAAAGCCTCGTGGAAGCAGCACAGACCACGTCTCGGTTTGGCGGTAGGCAGCCAGCTGCAGCAGGCTTGTGCCTGCATGTGGTCTGTGTGTTCTCCTCGCTGTGCCAGGCACCGTGGCCCCTAAGTGCTAGGGGACAGGTTCTGTCCTACCCGGTGGTCAAAGGAAGCAGGGACTGTCGGAGCTTTTCAGGTTCTGCAGGGGCAGGATGGATCAGAGGAGGGCAGTGGGACCTTGCCATGCTGCACAGGCAAATCATGCCTGACAAACCT
>NW_008586816.1:0-4977 GCF_000691845.1 Merops nubicus | reverse complement strand
ATAATATAGTTTTTATAATAATAATATAAAAATATATTTTATCATTTTTGCATGTATTAAATTATATGAATCTTTGTTCCAACATTCCAAGGTAAATCCTAGGTCCTGAAAATATTTAATGAGAAGAGTCAAGAAAAGAAAGCAAGAAATGTGGGTGACAATATTTCACTCTATCTGTAAAGAATATTTAGGGTTTTTTTCATTTTCAACCCTTTTTTAAACCACACCTCCATGGTGCTTTGAAGAGTGATAGATGGACATTGCTTTCCTAATACCTTGCTTTAAGTGAAGTGTGATTCCTTTGTGTCTGATATCCACAGCTAAATAGAAAAATGCAACTCACTGGAAATCCAATTTTCAGACAAGACATAAAACTTCAGAGCATGAATGGTAATTAAAAAGTCTACATAACTTTCCACAGAAATAGAAAGTCCTATTTCAGTATCTTAATCATCTTGTATTCATGAGTTTCTAATATTCCTGCATATTGTAGTGGATTTCTTTTAATAAAATCTTTCTGATTAGAGTGCTTCATTCACAAACATGAAAAAAAAAAAAAAAGGAAATAGTTTGTGGGGAAAGTACCATATGACAATAAGTGAGGAAACAAAATAAAAAAGCAATCAGTGAAGACTGAAACATTGGTTCCTTGGTTGACTTTCTGGAGTTGTGTTCAAATGTCACTTTCTGCCTGTAAGTGAAACAAAGAGGAGTGTTCTAGTTAGGAAGCTGGGAAACCAAAAAACATTATTTTCTTTTCCCAGAAGAATCTTTTGAAAAATCTTCTATGCGTCCATAAATAATAAGCAAAACTAATAGGAGTAAGCAAAACAATTAACCACTGTGGTTTGGGTTTTAATTATTTTTTTTTTCCCAAGGTGTTTGTCATATATCATTCTCATCTGATTAAAGTAGGATACATCTTTAAAGGTAAAGATACCTAGAAGCTGAAGTGATCATTTTCTGGCCTATCACCTACCATTTTCTGACTTCTTGGAGTTTTTTTCTAGAGACTGAATTCAGTGCAACACCCTGGTAAACAGCAGGACTATCCTGGCATTTTTCCTTTCATGTGCATTTTTTTGATTTCGCTCCTAACTGGACTGAAAGCTGTTAGATTTTCTGTTGGTATTTGTGGAAGCACTATCAAGAAGCTTTGTTGGATCAGTTGTCTAACTCTCAAATATCAACATAGGATTCATATTTTTCCCTTGTTTGCATTTCAGAAAGTATAAAAAACAAACTGCTAGTTCAAGACAAGGAGTTAAAAAGTATCAGTGACATACTAGTTATACAAGGAGTTTATTTGCTGCCTCATCACTTACTATCAGTACTTATTTCACTTCTCCCTATCAAAGAGCAAATGGCAGGCAAGCAGCAGAATTTTACATAATTTTCTGCTACAGCTAGAAACATTGTCCCTTTACTTCTATGAGCGTGGCTGCCATGAGTCTGAATTAATGACTCTGTATATGTGTTATGTTCTTGGTGGACATTAAGTCTTCCAGGTATAATTTTCTGTAAAGAGAATTTTATTTCCAGCTGAACAGGCAGTCTATCATATTACCCAAGTCAAACAAAGTTGTTATTTGGCTTTTTGCCAAGTTGTACAGTATAGAAAGGTCATATTTTTAATAGCTTTGTACTTCATGGTAATCAAATTTGTAAGCCTGGAGAAATAAACTACTTGAATATATCTGTGTTCTCTGTGAGTATTTAACCACTGCTGTTCTGTTCCTGCCTCCACGCTGCAACAGTAGAGCAGACTGAGCTTTACTCGTAGCTTGGTTATTATTTTTCTGTGTTAAGGTACAACATACTATTCATATAAAAACAGGACTAACTAATTTGACCTATATCTTGATAAACTCCAATTTTGAGGACTAAACCAAAAGATGCTGTTCTCAATCAGGTGTCTGCTGATAGACAAGCAAGGTTGCATTACTTCAATCCTGGGTGTACGTGTGTTAATAACTTGCTTAAATTGACAATAATTAGAAAGAACACTTGCTTTTAAAAGTAATTTTTCTTCTGCTTGACTAGGTGTTGTATTTTTGGGAAATGGATGCTGATTACATGCAAACAAAATATCTAAGGTTTTCTTGTTTCATTTTTAAAAATAATCATGCCCTGTTGTACATCAGGAACAATCCAGCTTGGTTATTGTTCAGCAGCACGTGGATATCAAAAAAAGAGCTACGAAACCTTGAAAAGTCTGAAGGAAAAGAGAAAATTTCACAACAGTACTTGGGCTATTTATCTTCTTAAACACTAAATTAACCTGAGGTTTTTGTGATTTTATAATAGTAGTTGTTATGAATTGGCTTAGAGTCAAGGTACAATCTGACTGGTGAGAGGAGATGAATTATTAACCTCTAACACCACGGCTGGGAATTGGGGCTGCCAGACACGACTGTTAGTGGGATGTGTATTGATGGCTTCTTGATGAGGAACTTTTTGTCTGTCTCAGAATAGCTGAGACTAGTTGCAACAGCCACACTGCTTTGGTAATGACACCTTCCTCTGTCATTTTTTTGGGGGACCTTTCCCTTTTTCTTCCCTGAATTTTACCTTGCCAGCAATTTAGTGGTCAGTGTTTGAAGTCTACAAACTTTGGTCATTCTTCTTGACCTGTACAGTAAGGCAAGGATCAGAACCTAAACATTATTTTAAGTAGTATCTCTTACATACAGTTGCTAAAAATGGTACCAAATGCCATTTAGTATTTAGTAAGAAAATGTAAGCAATATTGTCATGGAGACAGAAATCTTCCTTACCAGATTTCATCACCACAGTGCACTGTTAGAACTGGAATTGATGTTTTACCTATACAATGTACACTACTAAATTTGAAACCAGATTACCTAAAAATGTTTATTTAAACTGCATTGTTAAATCATACGATGTAAATGCCTTCTTCAAAATTAAAGTGATCTTCACTGGATTTATCTTAATTCACTTTGGAAACATCCATATATAATTACAATGCATTTTAAGCAGTTAACTTAAAAAGCTCTTCAGTCTAAGTTACTTGAGCGTTGCTGGTACTGTCCTCTGTTTGTAACATATTTCTCTGATAAAAAGCCTGCCTTTGTCAAACTGATGCTTCCCATAAGCATGAGAGAGCCAGCAACATGTTTTACCTCTGTTGAACAGTGCTTCCCTTGTGACGGGGTTTCACTGTAAAATATTGTAGTGCTTGGGACTCACCCCTACTGTCTGCTCCATCATGATCTAGGCCCTCTCCTGCAACTGCTTTCACACAGCAGGAAGCCCCAACCCAGCAGAGCACGTTGCTCCATCTAAGCACAAATCTGTCAGCTTGCAAGTGCAACAGGCTGGGGGCCCTGCTTTGCATTTTGAGTAAGTAGGTTACAGAAGCAATGGCTTTTGTGAAGTGAGCCTGAATAACTTAGAAAATCATCATTTGTGGAAAAGTAAATGAATGCTTCAATATGTTTGACAGATTCTTCAAAAGTAGGGGTTTGGGGCATGCATTGAGAAATGAGGAAAATGTAGTGCAGTTTGATTTTTATTCTTTTTTTTTTTTTCCTTAGCTCTCCTGTGTATAGCCATCATTTCTTCCAATCACCATTTTTTCTTGCCTTCTGAAACTTCTTATATACAGTTCTTAAAGCAATGCTTTTGTTTCAGAGGCATTTCTTCCCTGTCTTTGAAAAGAAAGTTGTGCTGTGATAACTAATTCTAAGGTAAATTTCATTTTCAACTAAGTATCAAAAAGTAACTTGTGTCATCATAAAAAAAACAGAACTTAAATAAACAGAAATATCAGCAGATTCTTGATGTTTCAAAACACAAAACTTTAACAATATGAAATAGTGTCATGAGCATAATTACTTTTAAAGTTCTTTGACTTCTTGTCATGTTCTTAATATATTTGCCATCATCTTGGTGATGAGCAGGTACTGAGCATCAAAAATCATTCTCTTCCTGTGTGGATATAATAATTTACAAGATTATATTTTTTTACCTGAAAATAAATTTAAATTTGCAGAATTTTTTTTCCAACAAGAGATACTTCGGGAATGGATTTAAATCTTTGAAGAGGTAAATAATATTTCCATTAAGAACAGGGGAAGTTGCCTTCTGCTGTTTTTAACAGTGTAAATTAGATCTCAAGGTTTGAATCAACAAAAGGCTGATTTTAAATGCTTTCTCTGTTTTATATGGATGGGTCCAGTTGGTGACTGCTCTGCAGACAGGAGTGGGTGCATGGACAAACAAACAGCCCGTGACACTGACCCACCACTCATGTGGCAGCTCCATTCTGAATGAGGTGATTGATTGCAGCCCACCTGCAAGGGTTATTGTACACAGACTCAGTGCCTGGCTGCAGCCAGGCAAAAAAAAATACACCATTTCAAAATTTTCCTCTTTTAAGGGTAGACTCTGACCTACTGGTTAGGCTCTGACTGTACAATCAATATTTAATACATCCATCTTTGGGAGCAAGCCTTGTGAAGATAAGCTTTGGGAATCTCGCATTTCCCTATGTTTTGGTGTTTCTCTCCAAAGAGGTCTCACAGAGTCTGTTTGCTATTGACCTATATAGCGTATCTGAAATGCTACATGATGTCTCTGCCTTTCCCCTTGACTGGTGCCTGCTATTTCTCCTCTCCTTGCACTGGCACTACAGGAGAGGAATGGCACGTAGGCATCAAGGAGCCATTCTGGGCACTGCTGGTGCGTGGTGGTTCAGCCCCAGGCAGGAGCGAGGCACTCCCTGCCCCCTGACCGGGAGGGAGAAAAGGGAGGAAAATACAAACCCCGTGGGCTGAGACAAGAAGAATTTAATATGCAGAAGGAACAGCAAACAACAGCAGTAACAATATATAGAACGAGATATAACAAACGGTACAAGGTTAGAGATCACCGCACGGCTCTGCCCAGCACCCCCGGCTGCACCCCGGAGCCACCCGGGCTGGAACCCACCCCTACCCCTGCCCGTCCAGCCCC
>NW_008586815.1:0-5594 GCF_000691845.1 Merops nubicus | reverse complement strand
ATCAGCCAGTTAACATACTGGTGTCAAAAATCTTACAAGTGCAGTGAGGCTCTGAAACAGAGGGAAGAGTCTCTGAACAGGAGGAAACAGAGAAGAGCAACAGGAGATTCTACCACCAGGTTGTTCTGCACTTTAATTTGCTTTTCATGTCTTTCTATTGTATCATCCTGAAAAGTTTAAAATTTAAGACTATCACATGACTCCCATTAACTTTTCAAGTTGCACAAAGCAAACAGTGGCATTAAAAAGTGGAAATTACACGTATTAGAAGGCTAATGGCAAAAGGGATTCACCCACAGATAAACCCATCCAGTTCATGACTAAATTCTGCCCAGAAAATAGTTTTTTCATGGCAGTGCAGTACTGACCATGGTTTTCTCCTCCTTTGCAGCTTCACTGTCACCACATCTGCCTTCACCTTTGGGTATTTTCTGTTTTTTTTTTTTTTTTTCTTCCTTCAGGTCTCTAGTCAGATCTAAATTCTAGCTGTATTTCTGTCTGGAGTTATTCCTTTATGCCCTGGCACTGGAGCAAAATGCCCAAGAAACTACACAGATGCAAAATAAACCAATGTGAACTGTCTGCTTTCCTAGCTGGGGAAAAAACAAAACAAAACAAAACAAAACAAAACCTCCCCACAAATAAATACTTTCTTTAACTGTTTGAGACAGAATTTGGGATGTTATGGGGAAGTGACTGTAGCTTTGATAAGCCTCTGAGGTGGAGATGTGTGGCTGGTGAATGGGAAGGACTGGACATGTAACATGTTTACAGACACTACCCTGATCCCTACAGATACCTTTACAGACTATAGAGACTTTTAAAGTCATGAGCATCCTTTGACTCTCTCTGTTCCATGCTGACACCAGCACAGCTCAAATGAATATAATACCAAAATGAGTGCTACCTTCCTGATGATATTTGCTATCTTCTGGGCTGGAGAGACTTCAGATGAAAAGGAAGTCTCAGACTGTTGTGACCGTTGTGACTGTTGTGGCAACTGTCAGCTGTTGCATTGTGTGACTTAAAAGTTTCTGAACAATATTTTGTGGTGCTTCAGAACAAGACTGTGGCTAAGACTTTTTAACTTGACTGCCCAAACTTTTCATGGACATTCCTTTTTTATTGGAACCCAAAGTCTTTGATTGGGTAAACACTGAATTTCCAGCTCTGTTCTCAATGCTATCTGATTTATCAAAATCTCCTGTGGGCTGCTGGATTTCCAAAATGAGCATTTTACTGTAATTTATTTAGGGAATTCTTCTTGTCAAGGACTTTATACAACATCAGCTGGAATTCACTGAGGTAGTAAATGATTGTATTTTCTCCAGAATAAAGAAGATAAAGCTACAACAGGACAAAACCATAAATAAACACGAAAACTACTTTTTCTCAAAATAAATATTTTTCTTTCTCTGATTTACCCAATCTTACTGCTACTGTTTACATTTTCTGATCCCAGGAAATCCATCTCTAAAAATTTGTGACCCATTATAAAGGCCATTTTTAGTTCTAATTATCTGTAATGTGAAGTTCAGCTACACGCAAGTACAGTAAATAATTTATGTTGGACAAAATATCAAAACACTTTTGAAATTTGAAAGAGTTATATTCTTGGCATTCTAGATCAATGTTACAAAATAGTCCTTGTTTCATAACAAGGTTCTAATCTTCCCACCCTGTTAATCCTAAATCTGTTTGTCCCAACAACAGAGCTATTGTTTCTACAACTGCAACACAGCTTGCTCCTGCACTTAATTTGGTATGGTTTTTAATTGATTAAATAAGCAGTGATGTTAAAATTGAGGTGCTTTTTGTAAAACATGGGATCAGCTTTTGTTGAAATATACCATTTTGATGAGTATATGCTGCAGAGGACAACAGAAAACAAATACATATTCCAGCAAGGGGCAGATGGTGCTGTCCAGAGTAACATTTTCCAGCTACAGACCTTCTGACAGTCCAGAACAAACTTAACATTCAATATTGTTAATATTAAAAAGCACATTAAAATTTGGTCACTGAGCACAACGAACCCAAGACAACTGAAACAGCTACTGGGGATCTCCTCATCTGGGAATAAACTGGATAATAATGACATTTCTTCCATACATCTACAAAAGTTAATGTTGTTAATTATTATTCCAGGAAATGGAAATAAACGTTCATTTAAAACTAAAAGATTTTGAATTATTCATTACATTAAGTTGATGTCCTGAGGTTCAGGTGTGGCAACCACACGATCATGCATTAGTATGCTTTAAACTTGGTCTTATCATTCCTATTTTGATATTCCTAGAAACTTAACACATCCACTTAACACACAACACATCCACTGGAGTGAATATCTACATGAGGGTTTTTGGCTGAATATGTTTTAACAGCATCCTTCATTCTGACTGACTGCTATATGAAGACTGTCATATAAAGTAACCAGGGTCAGGATCAGAAATAATTTTAGTAATCGGTGAAGAAAAAAAAAAGCAATGCAATATTTTTGTAAATTTTCAGAGTTTACTGATTCCAGTAAAGAAGACTGTTGTAGTAAACCAAATGCAATTCCATGTTCCCTTCCCACACACCCCACAGTGCCTGTTTCATTGCTTCATTAATGGATCTTCTGAATAAAAAAGCACAATATGCTTCTGTCTTTACATTTCACTGTATGCTTCATTTCACCTGCAGTTAGTTGAACCATATGGAGACATACAGAAATACAAATATTGAACTGTTTTGCTCATAGCACTTGCTACACTTTATTTCTGAAGTACCATTCCCTATTCAGACTGCATTTTTTGCCCATTGTTAAAACTGTACAACATGACACTGATTTCCAGAAAATAACAAGTTCCACTAGTGCATAACTCCAAAAAAAAGGTGGTGTTAACAAAGTGACATTTAAAAAAAATAAAAATTATATTCTGTAAAATAATAAACATCAGCACTAAAAAATGAAGCATTGTTTTCTCTATAAATAGAGATCCCCAACATATTTCCAGAGTTCACCTATGCAGATGAATAGTCAAACAACTTTACATTGCACTCTTCACCTGAAACATGATCATCACAGTTACGTAGCCACCTAATATCCAAAAGCAGGGACAGTTGAGATAAAGCTACAGCTAAAACCCAACCACAACATAACTGTCAATCCAGAATCCTCACCTCTACTCATGGGGACTAGAATCGCTCTCCAAAAATGAAAACCCGGTTTCTGTTCTTATACTTTTGATCTTGTGAGCTTTGGTTGAGAGAACTGACCTCCAGGGAATTATTTCCATGAGCAAAGACAATTTTTATACATTTAGTAAAACCGGTTTGTGTGCCTGAGCTCCACTGAGTGCTGGACACTCCCTGCTGGTACTCGTAGATATTTGCTTGCAAATACCACTCCACATTCAGCAGTCCTCAGCTGAAACTTTAAATGAAGTATAGACTATTTTGTGTCTCTGGAGAGCAAAACATCACCTTTCCACGGAAATACCTATTTACACTTTTCTTATTGTGGAGATTTTTTACATTCTCAACTACCATCAAGTCTGTGCAATTATTAATAAAAAGCGGGGGGATTCTCATTATGTTGCTGGGAGAAGCCTGCTCCCCTCTGCAGGAATTCTGCACCTTTCTGAGGGCAGTCAGGGGCTGTTACCAGCAGGCCAAATTGAAGCACTGTCCCCAGGTCAGAAATTGTTACAGTCCTACAGGTAGAACAAATTCACCATAGAATTGAGCAGTCCCACTCCCAAAAAAGAAGACTGGGGGGAAAAAAAAAAAAGGCTTCATTGTCACAGAAGACAAGAGACAAGGAAGTGGCAGCATTTCCAGGCATTTTTAAACGGTATAAACCATTAAGGCAGTAAAGATACCTGAAATCAGAATCTTTCCAAGTGAACACACATTTTGCCCTGGTTTTCACTCCCATGAGCATCGTTAAACAAAATTGTAGAAGCTTACTGTCAGCAGGGGGAAAGCACAGACATAGCAAGGCAGGGTTCTTTCAGGTACAGAAACCATGAGGATGTAAACAGTGGGGGAAGAGTTTGATCTGCCTCTTGACTTGGTTTCCCCCAGGAGTGGCAGTGATGGGTTTGTTCTCCCTTTGCCTGCCTCACCAGAGCGAGCGGGCACAGCTGCCCCACAGGGCAGGGCCAGCCAGCAGGACAGGCTCCTGCCTCCCACACTGGTGGGATGGAGGCTCTGCCTGGCTCGTCTTTGCAGCCAAGCAGTTGCTCTTTGGTGGGAGGAAAAAAGACAAGTAGAAAGGCAGTCAAAAGTAGTAAATGCAAGCAAGGAAGAAAATGAGCTAAGCCGTCCTCACCCCTCACCACATGCATTCACTGCCCAGGCACTAGAGCTTCACTGCAAATCCCTTTTCCCCCAAGGGTACTCCACTCCTCCTCAGTCATCTATCATGCTACTAGTCACCTTTATCATTCAGGATGTCCTGTCCTACTCCAATACTTGTTAGTGTTTGACCATTCTTCACAACTTTGCTAGTCATGTTTCTAAAAGACATCACATCCCAGAGTTCCTTTGTGGTTCTTAGTTCTTTTCTGAAATCCTCCCTCCCCAGGATGCTGGGGGAAGGGGGTATTCAGCTTGTCTCTGTGCTGTGAGGCAGAGAAACACATGAAGTCCAGTTCACAGGTTTTAAGGAATTGGAAAGAAGCAAGGGTGAAGCTCTGAAAGTTCAGGACTCTCTGAAGTGCAGGGCTTGCTTTTCCCTAAAGCAACAAATGCAAGCCCAGAGCTGCTGGGAAAAACAAAATCCTGTAGATTTACACTGCTGTCTGTCCTGCATGCACCCACGGCTACACAGCGATTCCTGGGGTCCTCCGTTTTCTCTCAAGTTGTACAGAGATGGCCTCCAAAACATAGGTGGAGGCAAATACACAGATCCTTTAAAAACCGAAAAATGTCAAAAAGTTCGAGGGCTGTTTTTTCTGTTCCGCTTAACCTGAAGCTACCAGCAAAAGTCCAAAAGAAACTTCTGAAGGGCAGTGTGTCCTTCCCTCCTCTTGCCACCCCTAGTCACATCGGATTCTACAGCTTCTGCCACCCTCTAATATGGCAGGGACCCAGGTTTAAGGTCTTCTCAGCCCTGCACAGACATAACCAGCGATGCACTGGCCAAGAGGACCGGCACATCCTGAAGGAGGGAGTAGCATCTAGAGCTGCAGCTCCACCTTTAGATGGACACCAGGAACACCAGAGCGGGCAAAGCACCCGCGGCAGCCAGACAGCTTCCCTCTGCGCGCAGCCTCGGTGGGAAATCTCTGCGGTGGTGGGCGCACGCTTGCTGGGCAGTCCCTCAGGCAGTCCCAGTGGCAGCTGCTGGCACGGCTACCGGGGCGTCCCCGGGCCAGACCTGCCCTTTGTGCACTCAGCAGCTCTCCAGGAACATCATTTTCCAGTCTCAGCAGAACAGTCACCCGGCGTAACGCTGAGAGACACCTCTCTTGTCCTCCCAGACCCTCTCCTCTTTCCTGGCCCCCGTTTCAGTGCCTCGGGATGTTCACTTCCGCCAGAAAACTGGACAGCCTTGACCCCGCTGTCCTCATGTCCGCTGTCCGCCTTGCCACCACTCACCACAG
>NW_008586814.1:0-729 GCF_000691845.1 Merops nubicus | reverse complement strand
TTTTGGGGGGGGGGTTGGTGTTTTTTGGCTGTTTTTGGCATCTTTGTCTTTTTGCTTTTTTGGTTTTTTTTGGCAGTATTTGACTTTTTTGGCGTTTTTTGTCATTCTTTGGATTTTATTTGACGGGGTTTGGCGGTTTTTTTGGCGTTTTTTGGCGTTTTTTGGCGTTTTTTGGCGTTTTTTGGCGTTTTTTGGCGTTTTTTGGCGTTTTTTGGCGTTTTTTGGCTTTTATTTGAGATGGGTTTGGCAGTTTTGGGTGGTTATGGGGGGGTTCTGGCTTTTTTGGCCTTTTTTTGGCATTTTTTGGCTTTTTTTGCATTCTTTGGGTTTATTTGAGGGGGTTTTGGTGGGGTTTTTTTGGCGGTTTCTGGAGTTTCTGGTGTTTCCTGGCATTTCTTGGCGTTTTGGGGGGGTTTTTTTGCGTTTTTTGGCGTTCTTTGGATTTTATTTGAGGGGTTTTTTTGGGGGGGTGGCTTTTTAGGCTTTTTTTAGTGGTTTTTGGGTTTTATTTGAGAAGTTTTGGCAGGTTTTGGCCATTTCTGGCATTTCTGGGGGGTTTTTTTGCCGTTTTTTGGTGGAATTTGGCATTTTTTGACGTTCTTTGGGTTTTATTTGAGAGAGTTTTGGCATTTTTGGCGTTTTTTGGTGGTTTTTTTGCACTTTTGGCCTTTTTGGTCATTTTTTGGCTTTTTTTGCTTTCTTTGGGATTATTTGAGGAGGTTTTGGAAG
>NW_008586813.1:573-797 GCF_000691845.1 Merops nubicus | reverse complement strand
AAATATATTTTTGAAAAGTAATAATTAATGAAGACACTAAACAGTTCTGGCCCCTGGGGTACATCAACAGTAACTGGATTTCAGCTAAACTTCATACTGCTAATCAGAGTCCTTTAGGCCCAGCAGTGCAGCAAGTTTTCAATTTGCCTCACTGTCCGCTTACATAGCCTGTATTTCATCAATTTGTCAATGGGGATATTACAGTAGGCAGTGACGAAAAACTT
>NW_008586813.1:0-465 GCF_000691845.1 Merops nubicus | reverse complement strand
AACTCCCAGGCATTTCTTATCCTTTTCAAGACTGAGTTTTGTCAGGAGCTCCTTGTTCATCCATGCAGTCCTCCTGTCACCTTGGTTTGTTTTCCTGATCATTGAGATAGACCATTCTTGAGCTTGAAGGAGGCGAGATCTGAAAGAAAGTGATCCTTCTTGTCTCCAAGACCATCTCCCATGACTTTCTGCAAGAAGATCCCTGAATAGGTCAAAATGTGTTCCCCAATGTCCAAGACTGTGATTTTACTGTTTGCCTTGTGTCCTTCTCTCAAGGTCCTCAACTCTACCATCTCATGGTCACTGCAGCCAGAGCTTTTCCCAAAGCTTTACATTCCTCACAAGCTCCTTTTTGTTTGTAACATTTCCAGCAGAGCACCTCTCCTATATCTATATTCAGCACTATTACTATATCCCTCCACTGCAGTACTACAGCTGTGTGAGCTATCCCACCACATCTCTGTG
>NW_008586812.1:0-720 GCF_000691845.1 Merops nubicus | reverse complement strand
ATATGTGAAGATAAAAATTATTTTAATGTGTTTTTTTGAGACACTCTTATTTTCTCAGTTTAAGTAGATATGTTTTGGCAGCACGAGTCATACACCATTTTGTTTCTCCCTAAAAGTGCAGATTTACAATGAATGATTTATAACACTTTGGTGATTTAGGCAGAGCTTGAGTTGTAGAATTTTAATTTATATGGTGCCTGTTTCTTATAAAGAGAACCATACATAAAGAGCAATATTATTTTCAGTTTTGTTTTCCATCTTGTCAAAAGGCTTCTTTGCCTGAAACGTGAAAAAAAATTAGCCTATTTAACTCCAGATTTTGTCAAATCTGAGACTGTTCCTTAGTGCCTCTAATTTGATGAGGCTGCCACGTCAGAGCTGAAATGGAGAAGTGAAAGGCAGCTGTCCTAGATAGACTGAGCCATATTCTCAGCTGATCTGAGAACTGATAAAATGACATTAATTTCACAGAGGAATATCAATTTAAAAATGAAAGGATATAAAAATCCTACTTACAGGACAGCATTTGAATCAACCGATCAATTCTACATTTTAATGACTTAATTTTTCATCTTTGCTTTCTTTCACTGTCTGCACCTTCAGAATAGTCCAGTGGTTTATTTCCTGAAGCAGTGATTGGAGTAAGAGTAACATCTGGAACAAAGAAGGAAAGATGAAGACAAATAGGTTATCTCAGTAGGCTAGGAGTGGTACTTTGAG
>NW_008586811.1:2796-3788 GCF_000691845.1 Merops nubicus | reverse complement strand
GCCCAGGTGGGGGAGGAAGGAAGGTGGCCCTAGGTGGGGGAGAGCCTCCTTTCATGCTGAGGCAGCTTTGCCTGCGCTCCTGGCAAACACCTTCCTATCAGGAGGAGGATGAGGATGGGCTCCTTGAGGAGTAAAGTGAGGCCAGCAAGGAGACAGGAGTGCAGGACATCAAACGTAATCTCTGGGAGTCACAGGAAGTGCAAGTGCCTGACAAGGCCAAAAAGCTTCTCTTAGAGCTGTGGAGGGGCGTGCTGAGGGTGTGGGGAGGAGTGGACAGCCAGAGTTGTTGTGGTGAGCAGCCTCCTCTGGGTGACCCTGCTGGAGCAGAGGGGTTGGACAAGATGTTCTCCAGAGGGTCCCTTCCAACCCCCACCACGGTGGGACTGTGTGAGCTTAAGCACTCTTCAATGAACTGGGGTTACTCCAAGGCACTGTGTCCTCTCTGTGGTAGCAACGTGGGTTTTCTCAAGTGTAACACTCCCAAATCTTTGGACAGAAAGTTCCATTTTAGTTGTTCAATTTTAGTTGTGTTCCCTTTCCCATGGAGCCACACATGCCACCTGTCCCGTGGCAACCCCTGAGGTGGGTGTGGGGTTATTTGTTGAAGGCGTGTGTCGGTGTGTGTGGCCTCCACCTCTGACCTCCTTTCTCTGGGGAGCCCTGGTGCCCTTCCAGGACTTCCAGGGGCCTGTCAGAAAGCTGGGGACAGACTTTGGAGCAGGGTCTGTTGGACAGGACAAGGGGGGATGGTTTGAAACTAAAAGAGGGAGATTTAGGGCGGAGGTGAGGGAGATGGTTTTCGTGCGGAGGGTCGGAGGTGGTTTTGGTGCTGAGGGTGGCAGATGATTTTGACACTGAGGGTGGGAGATGGTTTTGGTGCAGAGGGTGTGAGGTGATTTTTACACTGAGGGTGATGAGCTCCTGTCCCAGGCTGCCCAGAGAGGTGGTGGAACCATCCCAGGTGAGGTTCGCCGGCGCGCTGAGCCACCCGC
>NW_008586811.1:395-2696 GCF_000691845.1 Merops nubicus | reverse complement strand
CTCCCAGCCGGAGGACACCCGACAGCCCAACAACGTGCTCAGGCAGCCGCTGGGTCCCGATGGCTCACAGGGCTTCAAGCAGCGCAGATAAACGCGGGCGAGCGCCCGCCGGGACGGACAGACGGACTCGAGCAAAGGGAACCCCCTGGTTTATTTGCACTGTGATCCCCCCTTTGCTCTGCCCACTGTGACCTTTCAACCCCACGCACTGTGACCTCCCCTCTCCACACCCGCCGGGACCGGTGAACCCAAAAAGGGCTGTCCCCGAAACGGGGACCCGACCGGCTTTTTGGGGGGCGGAGGGGGCGCCTGGAACGGCCTCGGACGGGGGCAGGGCGCTGCTCGGGTTGCAGCCGGCGCCAGCAATAATGTTTGTTGTACTCAAAACCTGGCATTTTAAGGAGAAAAAAAATAAGAAAATAATGGGGAAGTTTCCCTCCCGGCCGCGCGTGGTGTTCTCATCGCTTTCAGAGCAAGTTCTGTCTCAAAGGATCTTGGGTTATTTTAATTTTATTCATTATTTTTCTGTTTTTTCTGGTTGGTTTTTCTGGCTAGCAGCTGCCCCCCGGCGTGCACGGGAAGGGTTTTAACCATTTGGTTACATTCTGAAGAGGTAATTCCCTGTTCCAAAAAAGGAGTTTGAACCCGTTTCTGCGGTTTTAACGGCTTCTCGGGTTTGGCAAACTGGCTTCTGGTCCTTTTATTCCTCCTGCTGCCCAGCGTGTGGACTCCAGGGAGAGTCTGCTTCCTGGGGAGTCCCCAGGCACCTCCTCCAGCTCGGCCTGGTGTTTTCTGCTGCCTTTTCAGGAAAAGCTTAAACCCCATCCTTTCTTTGTCGTTTTTCTTTTGCGGATTTGGGGAGAAGGGAACGGAGAGGGAAGCCCGTGGGAGTGTGAAAAAGAGCTGGCGCTGCCCCGGGAGATGAACACTTGGTGAGGAAGAGTCTGGCCCTGGATGGCAGAATGTGAAGGCTCCCATCAGTCCCTCAGCCCCGGTACGAGCTGCAGATGCTGACAGGGGAATAAATCCCAGCGTTGGATAAATCCTGAATGGTTCCTCCGGCTCCCTCCAGGGAAGGGATTTTCCGAAGAGGACGTGGAAGTGATCCGTGAGAAGGTGGATGTTGCCCCCCAGACCCGGGGTGAAGCTGAGCTACCTGAATATTGAGGGATTAGATGAACACTAAAAGCTCTTCTTGGAGGGGATGGTACCTAGAAAACCATTTCTGGTTCTGGACGGGCGTGGCCTTCCCTGCCGCGTCGTGCTCAGTAGGTTCAAGGGTGAACGAGCAAATCTCGCCGTCTTCTAGGCGAAGGGAAGCGATCCTATAAAAAGACTTGTGTGGAAATATGGCTTAAAAAAACAAAACAAAAGGTAAAATAAAATTACCTGTGTCTGAAAAGAACCCGCTGGAGCGTTAATTAGCTGATTAAAGCTGATTAAAGCACTGAGGATGGTGATGGGGTGGGGGGGATGGGTGGGCAGGTGGCACCTGGAGAGCTGGTGCTTTTTTGGGGGGGGGTCTCCTATTTATTCACACACACCCCCCAGGCTGGGGGGTCAGGATGAGGCCCCAGGCAGGAGCGGGAGGGGAGGAGGCGTCAGCAATAACTGTAGCCACCACGCCTTTCCTTAATTATTATTAAAAATAGCTTTGAATAGCCAAAAAATACCCCCAATCCCCCCCGATTCCTGGCGTAGCTGACCAGTGTTAAAGTTGCCACCGTCTCCAGCACCAAAAAAAAAAAATCTCCACTTCCAGCACCGAAATCTCCATCTCCAGCACGGAAAAATCTCCAGCACTGAAATCTCCGGCACCAAAATCTCTATTTCTGGCACCAAAATCTCCACCTCGGGCACCTGACCAGGATACCAAAATCTCCACCTCGGGCACCCGACCAGGATACGTCCCACCCGCGGGCAGGGCTCGGCGGCGTTCCTGGGGGCGGCCCCTCCTCCCGGGAAGGTGGTGGTGGATAAACACCTAAACCCTGTGTTTCCACCCCAAAACGTGCGCCGGAAAGAAAACCCTTTTATAAATTGTTATTTTAAATAAATGTCTTTAAACTTTTAAAGACTTATCTGGGTTTTTATTTTCCCCCCCCTTCCCTCTTTTATCCCCGTCTCTCGCAGGGACTGCTGCACCAGGGGTGTTTTGGTGGCAGTTGAATCTCCCAGCTTAAAAATTTCATCGGGAAGGTAAAATCAGGGAATGTCTGGCTGCAGTTGTGTGGCTGTTTGCCCAAAAAGGGGAGTTTTTGCCCCGTTTTTAGGCTGGCTGGGGTGATGTGGTGTGAGGAG
>NW_008586811.1:0-297 GCF_000691845.1 Merops nubicus | reverse complement strand
GTTGATTTGTGGGGAGGAGGGTGAAATGTGGCAGCAGTTGTGCCTAGGCCGGGGTGTGAGCCGGGCCTGTGCTGCCTCTCGCGTTGGAGAAAAGCAGCAATTTTGAGTTTATTTTATTTATTTTATGTATTTTTGGTGAAAAACCCCTATTTTCTGTAAGTTTGTTGTGCTCGATGAGCAGGGGAGAATTTGGGAGGAGGGTGTGGGGGCTCCTGGGGGTGAGGCAAGAGGGGTTTGGGGGTGCCCTGGCTGCTCCCCCAGCTCTCCCCCCCTTTCAATTCCTCATTTTTCCTATTT
>NW_008586810.1:623-883 GCF_000691845.1 Merops nubicus | reverse complement strand
GGCCTCATCCCTACCTCCTCGTGGTTCTTCTTCATGAAGATGAGCTCCTCCTTGAGGGACTCGATCTCCCCCTCCAGCTGCAGCCGGGCCATGTTGGTGTCATCGATGACCTTGCGCAGCCCCGCGATGTCGTTCTCCACCGAGAGGCGGATGGCCAGCTCTGCCTCGTACCTGTGGGCACGGCCCCGTGCCCGTCCTCAGCCCTGTCCCATCCTCATCCTCATCCTCAGCCCTGTCCCCATCCTCAGCCCTGTCCCCTA
>NW_008586810.1:0-358 GCF_000691845.1 Merops nubicus | reverse complement strand
CGTTGGCCCTGTCCCCATCTGTGTTCTTGTCCCCGTCCCATCTCATCTCCAACCCCATCCAATCCCTTCCCAAATCCATCTGCACTCTCATCCCCATCCTTGTCTCCATTGACTCATCCCTGTCCCATCTCTTGCTACCCCCAAACCATCCCTGCCCTTGTCCCCATCCTGTCTCCATTCCCACTCCTTTCCATCCTTGTCCTCATCCCCATCCCATTCCCATTCCCATCCCCATTCCCACTCCTCTTTCCATGCTTGTCCTTAGCAACATTTCCACCCCCAAGCCATCCCTGGTCCCATTCTTAGCCCCATCTCCATTCCCATCTCCATACCCATTCCCAGTCCCATCCCCACTCCC
>NW_008586809.1:0-852 GCF_000691845.1 Merops nubicus | reverse complement strand
TGTGCCAGTCGCCCGGGGATGGTGCCCGAGACGCTCTGACCCACGACACATCGTGACCCTGGCTGGGACCCCAGAGTTGGGGGGTCAGAGGGATCAACCTGTCCCCAAGTCTTTTATTTTGGGGGACAACTTCACCTCCAAGCTGTGCCTGGGGCTCTGCACCACCCACAGCAGGTCCCTGCTGGTGCCTTGCAGGGTGTTTGACACTGGGGGGGGCTGCAGCCCACCCGTCCCCACGGCTCCCTCAGGCAGTTGGGGGGCTCCCCACACGTGGCACATTTTGGACACGCTCATGGTCCAGCACCACATCAGGAAGGGCAGAAACCTGGCACAGGTCTTGGCTAGATCAGGCCTCGGATGCTGCCCCTGAAGATGGAGCCCATGAGGCTGTGGTGGGCACGGGCTGGTCCCAGTGCCCAGCCTGTGGTGGGCACCCAACTGTCCCAAAGTCCAACCTCCAGTGAGCACCAGCTTGTCCCCAAGCCCATCCTGGGGTGGGCGCTGGCTTGTGCCAATGTCCAACCTGCAGTGGGCACCTGATGGTCCCAAAGTCCAGCCTGTGCTGGGCACTTACTCGTCTTGATGTCCAAGCTGTGGTGGGCATCACCCTGTCCTGGCGTCCTCACCCGGGGCACGGCTGTGGGGGAACCCCAACACCAGCAGGGGTGTCCCCCAACACCAGCAGGGCTGAACCCCAACACCAGCAGGACTGTTCCCCAACACCAGCAGGGCTGTCCCCCATTGCCTTTGGGGTGGCCGAGTGGCACGTGTGGCACGTGGAGCAGAGGGGAGCAGCCCCTGGGAGGTTCCAGCACTTGGCACCAGCACCCAAGATGGTTTCTATCGTCCTTC
>NW_008586808.1:826-1029 GCF_000691845.1 Merops nubicus | reverse complement strand
CCGTGCCCCAGCCTGCCGGGTTCCCCCCGGGGCACGGGCAGCGCCGGTCGCTTTGCAGGGGAGACGGACATGAAGGTGCACTGCTGCGTGGCCGCCTACATCTCCGACTACGCCTTCCTGGGCACGGCCCTGCTCCCGCACCGCCAGCACCGCCTCAAGTTCATGGTGTCCCTCGACCACTCCATGTGGTTCCACGCACCCTT
>NW_008586808.1:0-665 GCF_000691845.1 Merops nubicus | reverse complement strand
CCGTCTGTGGCGCAGGGATGGGGTCCTGGCTGTCACCTGTGCGCAGGAAGGAGTCATCAGGGTGGAGGAAGCGCCGAACCAGAGCAAGCTCTAGCTGAGCAGCCCCTGCAGGCTGCGGCCCAGGCGCACTGAGGGAGGGATCCCGGGACCAAAGCGGATGCGGGAGGGACTGGCACAGCGTGTAACTGCACGCTGCTGTCAGCCACCCTTCTGCTGCCCGAAATAAAGTGTCTGGGTGGCCAGCTGGGCTCCATTCCTGGAGTTTGTCCCCTTGGCCCTGGGACTGTGCCCTCACCTGAGGGCTGGGGCCATGGGGAGTGGCTCTTCCCCCACAGTAGGTGGGTGGCAGAAGGGGAAGGTGCCTCAGCGGCACTTGCGGCTTCCCCTTCTCACTTCTGCTGCCCTCACCGTGCCCAGCGCCCGGGTCAGTTGCTGCTTCTGCTCATCCACAGCCTCCTCCCTGGCAAAGTGCTGGGAGCCAGGAAAGGGGATGAGGCAGCTCCCACCTCAGAATGTTTTTGTGCCCTGGGGGAAGTGAAGCTGAGCAGACACAGCAGGCACCTTCTTCCCACCCAGACTTTATTAAATGAAGTCCTTTCTATTCTGCAAGTTTTACGGGAAGTTCCTGGCAAGAGCCCTGGACCCTGCCAGAAGCCTTCCCAGTC
>NW_008586807.1:0-3967 GCF_000691845.1 Merops nubicus | reverse complement strand
GAGTCAGGCGCTGTGTGGCCGCCGTGTTCCTCGTCCCTGCCCAGCTGCCTCTGCAGCCCTGGTGCACGGAGAGCTGACGCCAGCCGAGGCCTGGGCGAGCAGCAGCAGTGCCCACTCCCCAGCCTGCTCTGACGTCGCAGATTCCCCCCTCTTTTTTCCCCCAGAAACACCCTTCTCCGGGCTGGCCCCCCTGGCACAGTGACGGCGCCACGCTGCCTGCAGCACCCTGCTCTGTACACGCTCAAAACCCTCCTCTGCTGAAGGTCTGTGTGAACGTGAGCACCAGAAACCTGCTTCTGTGAGGCTTAACTGTGATCCTTTCAGTCCTTCCGTTCAATGACACCGCCTGGTCGGGCACTTGGGGTGGTTTGAGTCAGACTGAGCTGATGCAGGACACGGTTCTGAGCCTCCCGGCCTGCTTTTGGTTCATAATGTGCCAACCAGCCCAAAACAGCAAATCCTGATGGTTCCAGCATTAGCTGTTGGGGCTCTGTCCTCTGGTGCTGCTCCTAAAACAGGCAGAAGAGCTCGCGGGAGGTTTGCCCTGCAGCCAGATCCTAACTGGGGACTTGTTTGCTTCTCCTGGCAGCCTGCTGTGCCCCTCGCCTCACTCCTGCCTCCCCCATTGCTTGCTGCAAGGTTCCCTAACCCCCCGTGGACCTTGAAGCACCTCTGGTTAACCCATCATTGCCCATGGTTTTACCTTTTCTCAATTTTCATTAATTATCCACGCTGAACCTCCTGCAGCAGCCTTTTTCATACGCCGTCCTGCAACCACAGGGGTGTGAACTCCCACTGCAGCCCCAGCCTGGGCCGTGCTCCCCAGCCTGGGCTCTGCACTGCTGGAGGAACGGGGACAGCAGCAAGGGGACCTGGAGACCATCTGGTGGCTCCAGTGCCCCTGGAATCCCAGCACAGCGTGCAGACCTCGCCTCGAGTCAGCGCTGCGTTGACAGGAGCCAGGCCCAAAAATTGGGCTGTTTCTCCACGGTCAGATGATGGGGCAGAGGCAGGAGGACGTGCAGGAGCCCCAGGTGTCCCCACTGTCCCATGCTTCCTCCCCAGGTGCCACCTCCCCATCCTTTTCCAAATACTACCGCCCCATACTTTGCCAAATACTGATGTCTTTCAGATGTAAAGATGGGACAGGGCGACGTGGCCGCGTCCCGCCCGTCGTCCTGGTGGGTGTCACGTTTACCCCACGTGCTGCCACGTGGCTTTTCTCCAAATGCCTTTCCCTGACGAGTTATTGACACGCCCCTGTCAGTCTGTGGAGTGACATCTTCCGAGTTTGTTTTGGCTTTTAAAAAGATCCTGAGGACGCCCTTCGTGTGCCACGCAGCAACCCGCCGGGTCCAGGAGTGCCGGTGGGCTCCGGTGGCTAACGAGGCACTGGGTTAATTATTCTCTGAGGTAGCAGGAGCTGGTTCCACCCTCCAGCAGGGCTGGAGTGGGGCTCATCACCTGCCCCACGCCAGGCTCTGCTGAGCTGGGGCCATGGTGCCAGGGCTGACCCAACCGGTGCCACGGCCGGCCGGGGAGCCGCACGGACAGTGGGCCCCCACCGTGGGCTGCTCCCGAGGGGGGTTCCATCCAGCAGGACTCCCCATCAGCTCTCCCAGAGCTCGCTGCTGGGGCTGGCACGTGGGAATTTGAGCTGTGCAGGGAGCTGCTTGCCCAGCTCCTGGTGTCCCCTGTGCCACCGGTCCCCCCTGTGCCATCAGTCCCCCCTGTGCCATCACCGCTGGGTGACAGCAGCCGAGGAGGACCCAGCTCCCTCAGCTGCTCCTCCCCACACTTGGGCTCCCGACCCTTCCCCAGCAGCTCCGTTGCCCTTCTCTGGCCACGCTCCAGCCCCTCAAGGCCTTTCCTGGAGCGAGGAGCACAGGGGGACAATCCCTGCCCTAGTCCTGCTGGCCACACTGGTGCTGAGCCGAGCCGGGATGTTGGTGGCCACCTTGGCCACCCGCTCTCCTGACCCCTGCCCTGCAGCAGCTCTGCTCCACACCCTTCCTGCAGCCAGGCTGGTGTCCCCCTGCAGCACGAGCCAGGGGTGCTGCTGGGGACACGGGCCGTGTGTGTCCCAGCACTGCAGCAGGAGCTGAAGTTCCCACAAGTAACTCGCCCTCGGCTGATTCATCAGCTCTGTTCCATAAACAGGAAGCTGGGAAAGTACAAGCAGGTGATCTGGTGCTGCTGCAAACACAAATCCTGTCAGATTGCTCCTATTTTCTTTCCTCCAGCTGCCTGCTAACTCTTTATCCAGGTGAAGGATTGTTTGGCTGCGAGGAGTGAACTCTTTGCCGTAGGGAGGGAGGTCCTTCAAGTTCATGGTACAGACTTGCAAAGAGCTTGGCTTCGAGGCAGAGCTTTCCCTGATCCTGTGGCTGCCTGCATGGGAAATGGGAGCAGGAGAGGAGGATCCTTCCCCTAGGACCAGCCTGCTTCCCTCTCCCACGTTCTGCAGAGCCAGGAGGACGTGCCCAAGACCCCCGTGTCCCCACTGTCCTGAGCATCACCCACCTCCCTGTCCTTTCCCAAATCCTGACTCCTTTGGCCCACAGCAGACTCTCTTTGGGCAGCGTGGCTTCCCCTGTGCCCCTGACTAACATCTTCCAGGCCTGGAGGGCTGGAGGTTCCCAAACCCCCTGGCTCTGGCGGCAGTGCTGGCTGAGTGCCTCTCCTCTCCTCCCACAGCCTTCGGGGCCGTGCCGGGACTCAGCAGCACAAGGTGAAGCTGCTGCCAAGCCAAATAATCCCCAAGGTCTGGAATAAACTCCCTTAACGTCTAAACATAGGCGAGACAGCTCCAGTCTGCGAGGATTTCGGCTGGGCAGACACTCCTCCCTCTCCCCCCCGGGTTCAGTGCCAGCTCTGAGCCGGGGCGGAGGCTGGAGGGGGCTGGGAGGAAAGAGGGCACAGGAGGGTTGTGGTGGGCGGCTGGCTGGGCACAGGAGCTCACCCCCTGTTTGCTTTGGCTCTTTCCTCCTCCTAAGCATCATCTAGTGGTGGGGGGGAGGTGGGCCGCGCGGCAGCCGCCCCCCCCCCCAGCCCCCGCCGGTGCTGAACGGTCAGGGGCTGAGTCACTGCCGGGCAGGGCAGGGCAGGGACTTTTCTGACACCTCTGCAGCAGCCTCCGCAGAGAGGATCAAAAAGAAGTGACCTGAGAACTGTCTGGCCAAGGGAATCCAGCTTGGGTGGCGTGGCCGGAGCTGCCCTCCGGCGTGCCACAGCCCTGGCTGCTGCCCCACAGCTCCAGCCTGAGTGACAGGGATGGATTATTTTGGTCTCCTGCACAAACTTTTTCAGTTGCTGCTTTTAATTTCGAGGAAGGTTTTTCTCCTGCCTGCTCTGCCTGCCCCAGGGTGCCTGGCTGCAGCGTGGCAGCCACGGGGACGTGGCCCCATGTGCAGGTTGCTCCTGTGCCCGGGTGACAGGTATATTACAGAATCATCACATCAGCTTGGTGGGAAGAGATCTTTAAGCTCTCCAACCGTTCCCCCAGCCCCACTAAACCACGTCCCTCAGCCCCACATCTGGGCAGGGTGGCTTTGGGCCCGTTGCCAACCCTCTCCCTCCTTCTTTTGCAGAGTTCTCACGTGCTGGGGCCCGGAGCCGATGGCCGAGAATGTCAACGACTAACAACATAGCCCAGGCCCGCAAGCTGGTGGAGCAGCTCCGCATCGAGGCCGGCATCGAGAGGATCAAGGTGAGCCCTGGAGCTGCAGCAGCCCCCCCGGGGTGGGCAGGGATGGGGCAGGAAGGGTCCCCGGGAGAGGCCTTTGGGTTCTCCCCGAGCACGTCCCCGCTGCCGCGACGTCTCCAGCTCGGGTGCTGCAGCATTTCTAGGCAGGACCCCGGCTAGATGGGCTTTGAAGGTCCCTTCCCATCCAAACCAGTCTGGGGTTCTTGCTCCAATTTGTGCCCGTTGCCCCTTGTCCTGTCCCTGGGCACCACTGACCGGATT
>NW_008586806.1:0-3428 GCF_000691845.1 Merops nubicus | reverse complement strand
ACCAACTCTCCATCACCGTGCCCTGTCCTCTCAAGGAGTCACCGGTGCTGGCGCTGTCCTCGGACTCACAGCCCCACCATGGACGCCAGACTGCAGTGCCAGGGTCTCAAGGTACTTTTGGAAATGAGGGGGTTGAATAAAACGAGGCCAAAATTTCTGGCCAGGGCTGGCGTCTGTCTTCTGGGAGCCCAGCAAGAGGCACTCATCACCGGTACCCATCGTCACCCGGGTCACACCACCCGTCCTCCTTGCAGTGTGGGTGACCTGCTGGTGTTGACAACTCCCCATGACAGCTCCAGTGGGCACCAGCCCTCCCTGTTGCCAGGTGAACCCCAGCTCCTCTGCACACCTGTGGGCCCCGGCACCCTCTTGCACAGGAGTCAGACCTCCCAGCTGCCATGGGGAGGGATGAAATCTCCCCCGTGGCAGTGTCACCAGCCTCAGGCTGAGCTTGACATGCCACTGCAGCCCATTTCAGACCCTGTGCTTCTCTGCTGGAGCAGTCCCCTCTGGTTGCCCATCAGCACGTAGCTGTGCTACACTCTATGGGGGCACATATGTACCTTAGAGGGGGGTATGAGGGCTGTGGGGCTGGAGTAGGACATCCCACATCCTGCTCAGGGCATCATTTGGACCTTGCTGCAGGAGAGAAAAGAGAGATGACATCCCAGTGCCAGAAAGGCCATCCTCCCTTAGGAGAGTGTGGAAGATGGAGCTGTGTGGGAACAAACTCTGGCACAGCCCAAGGTGTGAGGGGCCACAGGGGTAACCATGAGACGAAGACCCCTGGGCAACCACATCCCCCGTGGGGCCAGCACCCACCCTGTGCCCGCTCTGCCCACTTCCCTTCCTTGCTCTGCACAGACGCCCGGGGGTCAGAGGCTGCTCCACTTCTCCCGCTTTGCTGCTCAAAATAGAAAATCTCAAAACATTGTACTTTCACTCGGCTAAAAACAGCCACTGGCGCCTGGGAGCTGGAGCCCAAGGAACGCGGGCCCCCACCAGCCCCCACCGGGGTGGGCACAGCTCAGCTGTGGGGCCAGGGGGCTGGAAGGGACTGGGGTGCTTGCAGCAGTGAGGATCCCCAGGCCATCCTCTGCACCGGCTGGCCCCACGAGTGGAGGCTCATGGTATGAGTTTTGGGGCTGGTGGAGGCTCCCAGTGGAATCCTGCTGGGACGGGCCCAACGCTGACCTGCCGGAGGCAGCGCGTGCACTGGCACCTTCGTCGGAAGGAGCTGCTGCCCTATCGCTGCTGCCTGGCTTCCCCTCCCGCCGCCGCCTTTCGTCTTTTCACAACTAAAGAGCACTTTGCTTCTAAAAATACCCAGGGAGATGAGGGTGCCCGATGGGGACTTGGTCAATCCATGTTGGTCTGAAAGAGGAGAACTTCCCAAGGGCTGTCAGCCCCACTGGGCAGCACCCCGGAGCCCTGCCGTGCCCTCACCCTCGCCTGACACCTCTGGGACCAACCTGGGGAGCAGGCACTGTCTCTCCTCCCAGGCATGAGTGCACAGCTCTGGGATACTGCTGGGCAGGAGGGACCAGGGACCAGCGACCAGCTGGAGCAGGGGTGTGCAAGGACCCCCTTGCTTGAGCAAGGAGCTATGGGCACATCCAGCCTGTGTTGGCATCGCAGCAACATCCAAGCCACAGAATGCAGCTTCAGGCTGATGTCTGAAACATCAAATCCTGAGGGCTAGATGGGCTCTGGGAGCGCCTGGTTCCCCCCTTCACCCCAGGCACTCCCAGAGTACTGGGGTGCTCTGGGGAGAGCTCCAGCACCAAGCATCTCCTGCTGCATTGCCACCCAGCTCATTGTCCTGTCTGCAGCGGATGGGTAGAACACGTTGCTTGGTCTCTCCAAAGCAGCCCTGCCCATTCCAGCTTTGTACAAAGTCCATTATTTTGCCACAGTGTGACCTTATTCCTGTCCTGCTCATGAGCCACCATGACCCCAGTACGGCCAGGTAAGCAGCTCCCCTCAAAGCAATTCTTACTCCTGTCCAACTGCAGCACCTGCACTAGCGTGCTTGCAATTGCATCCTGCATTTTCAGGCTTTTTCTACAATATCTTGAGGTTATTTTTAATTACTCCCCTGATAGGCTTGGCTTTGGATCTCTCTCAATCCAGCCATATCTCCTTTGCAGAGCTAAAAAGCAGAGTCCTAGTTCCACCTTCTGGGCTGCATCCAGTTCACTTTGCTCCGGCAAAACCCTGTGGCTGATCACTTCCCCGTGGTGGGAATGGTGCTGCAAAACGCCAGCTTGGAGGAAACCAGAAGTAGCAACCTAAGGGTTAAGTGTGCAAATACATGGAAACACAGTCATCGCACTTGAAGCTCAAAATAAGTATGTGCCATCTTTAAAAGGAAAGCAGCTCTAAAAGAAGAAAGCTCACAGTGTGAGCTCATTCTTCACGTCAGTGACTAGGGAGATCACCTCTGAGGTGCAGCAGGGCAAAGCATCCCCCTCTTCATTATCACTGTGGGTTCATAACTGGATGATGTGACACCTGATCTCCTGTGAATGCTGAAGAGCACAGCAGACCACAGTCGGTGCTGATTGCACAGGCAATGAGTGCCTGAAATAATTTCTGTCATTACCGGCCTCACTACAGCCTGAGGACATGAATCCCTTTCCTCCTGCTTGCCCGCACAGGCTCGCCAAGCAGTGCTTGGGGGCCCAGGCAGTCCCCAAGAGCAGTTTTCCACTGAAAGGCTGGTGGAGGGAGCTACCCATCACCACATGCTCCTCCATGTCCTGGCCACCATCAACCTCATACCTGAGGCAACCATACTGCCACCAGCCACCGCATAGAAGGCAGGAAGGAGGTGTCATCCGTGGGCTGGAGCAAGAGCCAGGAGCTGTCAGAATGTAGATGTGATGTCTGCACCCAAAAGCCAGAAGGAGCAAACAGGTCAGGCACAACTTGCTAATGGCTCTGAGGGCTAATGAACAGTTTTACACCCAGGAGAAGCCAAGCAGCTCATCTGCAGGGCTGACAGAGCACCAAGGGGTGCTTGAGTAAGACAGAGCTCTGCAAAGAAAGCGATGACTTATTCACTGGGGAGCAGATAGGGAGAGGTTCCTACACCACAGCTTGTCTTCAGACAGGGAAAAGGCTGCAGTTAACTGAAGTACCGGTGAGAATCGGGCTTTTAGAGCAAACCATGAGGGGGAAGCCTGCAGGAGCAGCACCACTCCCTCAAGAGCCCAAGAGGAGCTCAAAGACCAGAACGGCCCATAGGCAGCCACTGGGCTCAGCCCCAGCGGCACAAGGCTGCGGGCGCCACACACCCCAGCACCGAGGGCATCGGAGGACGAGCAAACCCCAAACCCCCAGGGCCGCGGTGACCGGGAGTGCGGGACCGGAGCTTGCAGTGGCCCCGCCGCGGCACAGGGACGGGGCACGCGGGTGCCTTGCAC
>NW_008586805.1:0-5063 GCF_000691845.1 Merops nubicus | reverse complement strand
TTCATCCCTTGGTTCGTGACACTTTCCTTCCCCCTCTCCCCCCCAACTCCATCACAATAGTAAAAGTGAATGAAAAGCTGTGTGGTTTCTTCTTGAAGAGAAACAAAAAAGTGTTCCCTTGATTTTTGTCACTAGTTCTCACTTGTTCTGCTACATTTTTACAAGTAAATTTTTTTGTTGTTGTTTTTTTGATTTTCACACTTTTAATCTGATAGTAGCACAATCAGGTAGATGTCCTTCACTTGAAATGAAATGTTTTTCCAGCTCTTATTTGGATCTCATTTTAATTGGTAAATTTACCCTCTGTTTTATACTCAATTTCAAATCAGCCTCACCTGGAGTATGGTGTCCAATTCTGGGCTCCCCACTTCAAGAGGGACAGAGATCTACTGGAGAGAGTCCAGCGAAGGGTTACAAGGATGACTGGGGGACTGGAACGCCTGCCCTATGAGGAGAGGCTGAGAGACCTGGGGCTTTTTAGTCTGGAGAAGACAAGACTTAGAGGGGATCTAATTAATATGTATAAATATATGTAGGCTGGGTGTCAGGAAAGAAGGGACAATCTCTTCTCACTTATGCCTTGCGATAGGACACGGGGCAATGATCACAAGCTGGCACACAGGAAGTTCCACCTCAACATGAGGAAGAACTTCTTTACTGTCAGGGTTCCAGAGCACTGGAACAGGCTCCCCAGGGAGGTTGTGGAGTCTCCTGCCTTGGAGACTTTTAAGACCCATCTGGATGCGTTCCTGTGTGACCTGCCCTAGACTGGATGGTCCTGCTCTGGCAGGGGGGTTGGACTCGATGATCTCTGGAGGTCCCTTGCAACCCCTAACAGTCTATGATTCTGTGATTCTGTGAACTCTCTACATCTATTTTCACCAAGAAAAAATAGAACTTAATCTTTAAAACAATGTGTGCAACAATCCTCATAAAAAAAGCCAAACAAACAAAAAAGAAAAAAAAAGAAAAAAAGAAAATAAAAGAAATCATTATCTGGATCTGTCCTAGGTATATTAAGAAAAGATCTAGGGGGTTCATTGCTTTTTGTCAGGCTCATTTATGCTTTATGCAGAAGTGTTGCCCATTTATGAGCCAGAGATATCCTTAAGAATGACTGAATTAAGGAAATGTATAACCAAACAGAAAATTAATATACAGTTTCTCAAGCAGCAGGCTTTACTATAGTTCAGGCTAGGTCTTTGGAATGGTCTGTTCAGCCTTCAATGGAAAGCTTTTTGTGTAGGGGAGGTATTTTTTTTATTTATTTTCCCTGTCATCAGTCTTACCCACTGAGCAGGTAACCTCCTATCCTCTTCAGTGAATGCAATTGTATCAGCACCCTTGTCTGTCAGATCTCACAAAAAGAGGTAGTCTTGACCTTTTTCTACAGGTGTCATCTGTTAGTCACAGTACCTATAGTATGTCTTGCCTTTCATCTTGGTGAAATATCTTAACCTACTTAGTTGGACTGAAGGTAAACTCCATTCAGTTAGGCAATCACACTACACACAGAATACTGTTGGTATCTGAATTGGTCATCAGGTAAAAATTGTCAGAAGGCAGTCATAAACTCTTTTTTTTTCTTTCCCCCAGTTAGATCATAATTTCTAGAAATAGAAAAAAAAAAAGCCAAACAACAACAACAAAACCCAAAATAAACAAACAAACAAACAAAAAACGACAACCACCAAAACCAAACCAAGTAGCTCCACTCCAGCCTGCTTCTTTTGATTATCTCTCTTGTCTAGTCCCTGCTGAAGGTTGCACTGGAAAGGCAAGAGTTCCACCTAATAGAATGAAGCCATATCTAGGCATGTAGTCTTCCTTTGTTCAACCATGTAACCATGTCCTTGGTCATACTTATCCAAAATGAGCACTATCCCAGTATTTCACATATTTATTTCAGTCTATGTAGCTAACATTTTACTGTTGATTTTGTGAATCTCAAGCTTAAGTTAGGAACATAGTTTACAAGTCTGGAAGGACCTGATTTTAAAAAGGCTGCTGACTACAAAAGTTTTGAAATCGGTGCCTGAAGTTAGCCATGCAAATATTTCAAGACAATAGAAGTCTCCTTAAAAGTTGAAAAATATCGATCTGTATTTACAGACCATATTCCAGAGTTTCAGGAAAGAAAGACAAGATCAGGTGTGCTAGAAACTACTCTTCTACTTTTCAGTGCTGCATTTCCATTATCTTCTAGCACAGACATGCAAGACAAGCATGTCTGGCCTAATGTGGTTTTGGAAGAGTGAAAAGTCCCAGTGGAGCAAGAGTTTAGTGCAGATACTGCTGCAAGCTTCTCAAATTCCTGGATTATGCTACTTCTAGTTGTTACGCATGTGTGGATCAGAGATCAGAGCTTACTCATTATGAAAAGCCATTTTACATCCATATAAAAGAGCTTATTTCACAAATGAACAAGCCAAAGGTTTTGCTTATTTGAATATCTGAATGAGATCCAGAACAGATTTAATAGAATATTCATTTCACACAGCTTTAGCCAACTGAGTTGCTTAAATGAACCGATCCCATGAGTAGCAGTGTATGCGTATGGATACCTACTGAATGAATTGACAGTAGCCTTCAGCAGTGTCCTGCATAAAGTGGCAACAGGGTGACAAAAGATTGGTTTATACCCTAGCAGAGTAGTTTCACAATACAGTACCTGAGTTGTGGAACTAACACATGGAATTTACCTTTTACAGTCTTGCAGGAGGTTGTCATATTTGTCTGCTGGGGCACCAAGCTGCTGGCATTCCCATATGGGTCATCCCCTAGCCATGTAGATCCACTTTCTTCCAGGCACAGTTTAAGTTTCTCAGTGTGTTTAGTAACAGCTTCTCATTCACTTACTGTCAACACAATTCTGAGCTTCTGTCTTCCTACAGATGTTTGCAGCCCCCACCACAGAGCAGTGCATCAGTGTCCCAGCCCAAAAGCTTACTTTTTGCAAAGAAGTGCATGAAAATGCATTTCTAATATTTTCTTCTCTCATCGATCTCAAACATCTTCTTCTATTTCTTTAGGTTAACTAGACTTCTCAGATGATTGCAACTCAACGGGTCTAAATAAAGACCTTAATCTTCTTCTGCACGGTAGGAGAAAGAAAGAGGATGTGCTTTGTGATGGTTCTTTCACGCCATATGATTCTTGCTTTTTTGTGCTTGCTGCAAAATCTACAGGGCAGAAGATAGAGTGTACCTTCAAAAGCGTAGGAAAACCTTCCCCCAGACATTCATCATTTACATCTGTATTGGCTTGGCCTTTGCCAGCTGCCAGACACTTACTGTAACCACTCTCTCACTGCTACTCCTCCTCATGCAGCAGGGCAGAATGAGAAAATAAGATGGAAAAGCTTATTGGTCAAGGCAAGTACAGGTGTATCACTCATCAATTACCATCATGGGCAAAACAGATTCAACCTGGGGAAAAATAATTTAATTTAACTTATTAGCAATTCAAATAGTTTGCAATAGTGACAAACAAAACCAAAACATCTTCCCCTGCCTCTTATTTCCCAGGCCCAACTTCAGTCTTTCACTCCTAACTCTTCTACTTCCGATCGTCCTCTGAGCAACACATGAGATAGAGAATGGAGGCTCAGGATCAATCTATAATTGTTCCTCTGTGCAGCTCCTTCCTCCTCGTACATTTCCCCTACAGCAGTGTGGGCTCTCCACAGGCTACAGTTCCTTCTGGAAAGATATACCTGCTCCAGTGAGGGGTCCACTATGGACTTCAGAGTAGACATGTGCTCCAGCATGGTCCTCTCCATGTGCTGCAGTAGACTCTCTGCTTGAGCACCTCTTCCTTCTCTCCTTCTTCACTGACATCAGTTAGAGAGTTTCTCCTTACACTTTTCCTCCCTCACTCTTCACTCAGCTGCCTTACATTTTGCCCTTTCTTAAGTACATTTTCATAGAGATGCCACTTCTCTGTGCTATGTGACTGATAGCCTCAGCTGTGTCCACTGATGGGCCAATTTTTGAGCTGACTGGAACCTGCTGGAATGGGCTGTGTCCAGCATGACTCAGACCCTAGCCCATTCTTGAAGAGGTCACCTTTGCAATCCCCCACTGCCAGCACCTGAACACATACACCCAACTCATCTTCATTGACTATCTCTTCTGTTGTATGTTGCCCTGCTTGCAACAGATTTAGTAGCAGTCTCTCATTCTGAGAGAATATTGGTATACTCTTCCAGGAGACTGTGTTACTAAAACAAAGACTTGCTTGTAATCACTTGGAAAGGTTTTTTTCCAACAGATGTTTTTTTCTAATAGACTTGTTTGAAGAACCAGTAGCTGAATGTGAAAATGAAGTGAGACAGACAAGCAAACAGTAAAAGAACCCTGGAATATGTGGCTAGTGTCAGAGGGTACACAATTGGAGGAGATAGGGAGGAGAAAATACAAAAAAATATTTGAGAGTTGAGACAGGGAAAGTGAGGTCTCAATCACCAGTTATGTTCGCAGGTACAAGACAGACCTGACCTGGGGAAGCAAAATAAATTTACTTTAAACAAAACCACCACCAATTCACCCAACTGAATCAGAGCAGGACATTGATAAATACAACTGGATCTTAAATACACCTTTCCCCCATGCTTCCTTTCTTCCAGGACCCAATTCTGCTACCTCCCCCTGTGCAGCGGTGCAGGGGGGCAGGGAACGGGGCATGTGGCCAGTCCCAGTCCATTCAAAGTTGGTTCTGTTGCTCCTTCCTCATCAAGTGGAAAACTCCTAACAGTCCTCTGTTGTGGCAACATGGAATCCCTCCATGGGAGACAGACCACCACAAACTTCAACTAGCATTGGTCTTTTCCATGTGCTTCAATGTTCCCAGCAATGGACTACTCTAACACAGGCTTCCCTCAGAGTCATGGCTTTCTCTGGGATCATTCTTCTGCTCCAGCATGGGGTCCTCCATGGTCTGCAGACAGTGCTCTGTCCCTCCATTTATCTCTTAAGGTCTGTAAGGGCTCAGCCTGGCATCTCATTATAGGGTGAAGGTGAATGACTGCCCCAGCATGCCTCCCCCTCTCCTTCCTCACTGAC
>NW_008586804.1:709-3985 GCF_000691845.1 Merops nubicus | reverse complement strand
CAGGGCTGCTCCCCAGCCCCTCACCCCTCAGCCTGTGTGGATATTGAGGATTGCCCCCACCTATGTGGGTGGGGAACACGATTATGAGTGAGCTCAGAGGCTGCGACCTCATTTCATGTAGTTTCTACATTATTCTCCCAGCTTCTCCAGACTGATTCCTCCCTCTACTACCTTCCCATCTACCTAGCTGTTTATTTGCTCCCCAGCATTAGTATCCAAGTTCTCCCCAAATAATTTTACAAAAATATCTCCATTTCACTCTTCTTTCACTGCCTGTAGAGAAAGAGGTTGATCATTTTCTCTTTCCTTAACCAATAAACACCAGATATGTGACGTGTGGGTTGGTGTGTTGTGTAGATCTCAAGATCATATTTGACCTGATCCAAACCCCAATGTAATTAATTTTCTTCCCCATTTACTTATAACTGAGGGCTATTGAAAGGAACTGAAGTCTCACTCACAATCAGAACTATTCTTTATCCAACAGATGAAGCAGAGGTCTTTTGGTCAGTGCTTTGACAACCTGTGTGTCAGTGAAAGAAATAAGGCAATTCTGTTTAAAAGCCTGCCCTTGTTCTGAGGTGACGCTGAGGTAGGGATTAGAAATTAAAAGTGGTGCTGAATAATTGGGAAAAGAAAGGGGGAAAAAAACCCATGCGTGCTGCTGGAGGCAGCTAACTGCCCCTGGGAGAAGCTTGGTGTGAAATAGAAGATCCCCAGGATCACTCTGATTCAAATTAATATTTAATTAACAGCTTTTTGAGGGGGAAAGGGCACAGTGATTCCTTTCCCTAGCTTTTTTTCCCCCTTTCTTTTTTCCTGTGAATCTTACTTTACTACTTTACCTTTGTATTAAGGAACGTCCTCACCGAGCCCCACCTGAGAACACTCCACAGCACAACATGCTCCAAAGGCTCAAATCTGAGTCAGCTCAGGTACTTCAGAGCCCCTTCCCTTTCCCTCAGGCAGTCTGGATGTCCCTGCACCCTGGTTGCCAGCTCTGTGGGCTGCAGGAGGGTTTGAACCAGGCCTGAACCAGCTGAGCTCTGGCAGGGGTTTAGTAGCCCGGGCTCAGCACCACTTCACAGCAGCAGCGTCGCTCCTGGGCTCAAGTTGGAGAAGAAGAACAGCTCCATTTGTAGGCCCTTGCTGTTCCTGAAGCAGTAAATCAGACTGAAGCCAAGCTGACTCCACACAAAGCCACCCCAGGTACATCTGAGCCCAGACAAGCTGGCACTGCTTTAAAAACAGACCACTCAGGCTGCAGCACAAAGGTAACTGGGTGAAATGTGGCGGCCCCAGCAAGCAAGGAGCTCAAACTAACAGAGGCAGCACTTTGTTCTGGTGGTAAAGCTGGGAAGCTGCAGCTGAGGCTCCAAGGCAGGGTGATGATAACACCAAGATCAGTGCCAAGAGCTAAAAAAATAAGCTGAGTGGCTGCAGCAAGGCAGGAAATTCTCAGGACATCCGAGCAGGCTAAAGGGACCAGCTCCCTGCCCCTGGAGCTGGGGGAAGAAGGGGGAATCCTGGTGATAAAAGAGGGCAACAGAGAAATTGTGGCCATACCCACCCAGATGAATGGGAATGTTGGTGTAAATAAAGCTATATGCAATTACAACCAGCTAAGCTCAGGAAGGTGTTTTTTCTGGACTGAAGGATGAAGTGCAGCATGTGCCCTTACGGAAGAGGAGGATGTACGTTGTCTTCTGAAGCACTCAACACTGACCACTGCCAGAGGCAGGATACTACATCGATCTGTGTGAGAACAACAACTTCTCCTTCTGCAGCCACTGCAGAATATTTGTGCTGGGATTTCAGAGCTTTGAGACCTCACTTCATTCAATCCTAAAAGATCTTGGTGGACAGAGATATCTCAAACTGCTGGCGCAACGTAGTGAGAATCGTGCTCATGCCTCTGAGTAGGAAGAGTTTGTCTTATGCTAAGGCAGGAGCTTAATGTAAAACCCAAATGTAAAGAGGTAAATATAAAGGATGGTATTTACTCTAACTCCCACCTGAAATGCAGGCTGGGGTGCTGTGCCTCTGCCCTCGTTTAGTGCCATGCTAATAACTGCAGATTCACGTGAGGGATTGCAACTGCTGCTGGAAACCAATGGTAATTGCTTGGGATGGAAAATATACTGTAATTGCACTTTTAAGATGGAATTTTTGTGATATAAAGACTGTAATTGTGGCATCTCTCAGTTTAAAATAGGAGGGTGAGGGAAGGAAGACCAAGAGAAATAGGATGGGTTAAATTGGGGAGCAGCCAGCCTCGAGTGCTGCTCCCCTCACAGTGCACACCAAAACCTCCCTCCCAGTGCAGGGCATCAGGACTGGCCACACATGAAACCACAGCCTAGGCAGAATTCTCCTCGAGTTCTCCATCTCTCAGCTCAGGGCTGATGTGGGAGAACAGCCTCTGCCCTGTACCCTTTGTTCTGACACATTGAGCTGTCCATCCTTCTCGCTTCATGCCCTGAACTCTCCTCTCAGAGCAAGGTTTCCTAAAAAAGTGAGCCCATGCATCAACCCCCTGCCATTCCCAGCCCCAGCCTCCCACCACTTCTGCTCTACTTATCAGCCTGGAGAGGAGAAGGCTCCAGGGAGACATTATTGTGGCCTTTCAGCACTTCAAGGGGACCTACAGGACAGATGGGGACAGGTTTTTCAGCAAGCCCTGTTGCAACAGGACAAAGGGGGATGGTTTTAAATTAAAAGAAAGGGATTTAGACTAGATAGAAGGAAGAAATTTGTTCCACTGAGGGTGGTGAGCCCCTGGCCCAGGCTGCCCAGAGAGGTGGTCACTGCCCCATCCCTGGAACCATCCCAGGGGAGGTTGGTTTGGGCTCGGAGCACCCTGCTCTAGCTGCAGATGTCCCTGCTCCCTGCAGGGGGGTTGGACTGGATGACCTTGAAAGATCCCTTCCCACCCCAAACCATCCCATGATTCTCTGGCCATGAATAACAAACTAAACCAGCAGAAAACTGCCCTAACAAACAATAAACAGAAAACCAAATCCACAAACGTAAGATCTCCTCCAAAGAGAGTTTTTTTTTCAAATCTGATAAGAGTACAAGAGGAAAGAACAGGAGCATCAATTTTGGTTAAAGCAAGCTGCTAGAAGCTCAGGAATTTCACAAAACTCCACTTATAGGTGCATCAGGTACGTAAAGTAGGATCAGCCTGAACCACAAAGGTGTCACCAATAGAATCACAGACTGGTTGGGGTTGGAAAAGAACTTTAAAGCTCATCTAGTCCAACCCCCCTGCCG
>NW_008586804.1:0-255 GCF_000691845.1 Merops nubicus | reverse complement strand
GTAATAAGGAAGTTTTAATGGTGAATTAAGGAACAGAATGGGAGCAAATCCAGGCAGCTAGTGTCTAACTAGACAGGGAGATGTGAAGCACTAATGTATCTGGGTAAATGAAGGAGGGAGACAACCACACAGTGTCTCTGAACAGAAACCAACATCAATTAAAAAAAGGGTTACACAGATTCCACCTCAATTTCTGAGGGTGGATTCAGTGGCTTTAAGGCTACAAAACTTAATTTCCTGATCTCCTGGCCCTTT
>NW_008586803.1:25046-31758 GCF_000691845.1 Merops nubicus | reverse complement strand
TGGTTGGCTTTCTGGGCTGCAAGTGAAACATGCCAGCACATAGCAGCTGGGACATGGTGCATGAGAGCCATTGGTAGCACACCAAAGATGCCAGCCAGAGGCCAGGAGCCACCACTTGCACAGGGAGCCAGCGTGCCACAAGTGAGGCTGTTTCAGTGGCACATATCAGCTCCTGGCACTAGGCAAGTGCTGGAAGCTCATGGGAGAGCTGAAGTCTTGAGTAAAGGGGAGGGAAGACCGGAGTTTCAGAAATGCCTTTTCTGAAATACAAGTTAGGACTCCATGTTCTAAAACTATCAAACCACCAGTCAGAACAGCAACGAAGCTGTAAGTTTCAGAGTCACGACAACAGCTTGAAGGAAAAAATCTACATCACCTCAAGGGGATTTTGGAAGCATATTCACCATTTAAGTATCTTGGTTCCCCCTGACCTGCAAAGCATTTCAGTTTTAAAGGCCAGGTTTTCTTAAATGGTTTGAGGATGCTTGAATCTGAGAATCTGACACTTCATCTGAGAGAACAACTTTGTTGTAAACTTTTCTTCAATAAATCAAGAAGCACAAAATTTTTCCAAAGTAAAAGTAGGAAATAGCAAGCCAAGATGTACTCCTACACAAATATCAGTTTGGCGTTCTTCATGAAGCATATACTTCAGTTTTCAGGTTTTGTCAGCATTTTGTCTCAAGCAAATAAGTATAAAAGACTGGGATAGGGTTTTTGTTAGATTTATTTATAAGGAAAACTCTTAGCTTTTAAGTCTAGGCATATAAAAAGAATGCAGTCAAGTAGTTATCTTGTCATAAGCCTGATTAACGTACTTCGCCAGAATTGCAAATTTTCAGTGTGAAAATTTTCATATATGAATATTTTCAAGATTTCAAATATGGAAGACTTTTTAAAACTTGGATGAGTAAACATTATTAAATCATTCCACTAGAAAGAACTGCACTTTTCTTCTACATAGACATCATTTTGTTTCCTAAATCTCTTGACACAAATTAAAAAATAGAGGCTTGATACACTTTATTACTGCAACTTACCTAACAGCATCCGTATCAAACTGTAAATTGGGTTTATCAATCAATCCCAAGGAATAGAGTTGGTATGCCAAAGCACATTTTCCCACCATAAATTGGGCTGTGTTAGTGCGATCTAAACAGTCCACGCAATTGGTTCGAAGAACTCCCGTCTGGTAAAACAATCCAAAAAAGATAGTTTTCTTAATTAACAAATTATTACTCTCATGATTATTACTTTTTTCCTACTCTCTGAAACTTGTAAAATCTCAAGTTACGTCAGTTCACAAAAATTTGAGGAAAGACATTTCTAAAAAATGTTAAAAAATAATTAATCTCTAGCAAGCTATATCAGACAGTGGTAACGCCTATTTTAAAAATATTCTTGCTTCTATCATTACACAAATTGCATCTCTCCTTCAACTCACGAAGAGCCCTAAAGATTTATCTTAAAAAGAAGCACTATGCTATTGCAATTAAGCAGGACTTATTTTCAAGTATGCTGTAACTACTGCAAAAAAATAAAGCACACTTGTAACTTGTTGTGGTTCTGTTGTGATGGCGCTTGTATTTTAAGCTTTCCATATCTGGATGAACACACATTAGTGTTTTGTTGAAGGTCACAGCCATGCACATATTATATTATGCTGCTTGTACCACTATTCTTCAATTCCATAATGCACACAAAGTTATTTTATAATATGAACAGCTGCAAGAAACACATTTTAACATAGTAGCATTGTAGTTTCTTCTGCTAAAATATATATGACTATATCCAAGCTAGTCAACTAAAGAAACTTTCATTGCCTCAGTAAAGAAACACTTTTTGGATGTGATTCACAAGATGTATATTCCGAGATGAACTCTGATCCAAATGCTTATGTGTGTGCCAGTGGTGACTACCTCAAATGTTTAAAAGTTGAAAGAGATAAAATAATCATTCCTCTAACACAGATAAATTTGTAAGACTAACATTAACAGATCAAATTCTATCAACTCCATTGTTTGTCTATCCCCTACAAGCATATCCCAGTGATCTGCCAGTAATAACCATGTGCTTTCTAACTTAAATGAACGACAAAATTATGAGTGGTAAGTCAAAAGCATGCTTCTTAAGAATAGGCCTTGTGTTCAGAGTATGTAAACATAACATAAATCTGGTACTGTATAGTTTACAGCTTAATCAGCATTTCTCTGGCTTTAAAGAGAGCACTGTTTCTAGTTTCATTTTTTTCAGTGATGGAAAAGTATAACAATGTACAGAATATTCAGCACTGGTGAAAATGCTTTTTGATAATCCATTTTTATGTGTATGAATATGTCACTAGGCTTAAGTTACATATAACATGTAAAATATTACATATTACATGTAAAATATTACATATTCATCACTTCTTCTGTAAAACATGCAGTTTGCTAAAATGCTGCTGGTTTAACTTTCACTGCATGGGTAACATTACAGACTAAATAGCAATGGAAACTAGTTCAAGATGAGATTATTTCTCAGACTACCTCCAGCAAAAATACAGTTTCAACAGTACAGTGTTTTGCAGTACCATGCAAGAACTTTAAGGCCTATTTCCCAATTGGATTTCCAGGACAGGCAGCAGTAATGTTGTTTACTATAAATATTAATTTAAGAGCACTGTGTGAATCACCAATCAGGTATTTCAGTGAAACGGTTCACTGGTGCTTTGGGAATTCTAATCTACATCACTATAACTATGAATTAATAAAGCATATTTTAGTACCTGCAAGCGACCAGTGGTAACAACATAACCTCCCAGTTCTTTCCACCTGGAAGAGAAACAGAATGACTTACAAGTCACTTTTGAAAATAACAAATCATACCATGTATTGATCTGTCCAGTGAAAAACAGTGACAATTAAAAACTTGCCACAAAGCAAAACTGATATTCCCTGAATAGCAGAAAGCAGTGAAAGCTCTATGCAGCAGCAATATGTTGTATTTAAACCGTATTGCAAAAAAAGTTAAAAAAAATCTAGCCTTAAAATAGACATTCCAAAGCCATACAAAGTATTTCCTTTGCTCCCTACAGAACAGAGTATGAGCAACATAAATGTTGCTAGATTTGGTCTTGAATGCACAAGAAATTTTTATTTCTGTATGTATGAATATCATCAAATCCATTAGAAAACACTGGACTCAGTAACATTTAGATGACAGTTACCTTACTAGTATACCTCAAAAGAAGCCACTTATTAAATACCAAATGTTGTTTGGTTTGTTAAACTTGCCCCCAAATTTAGGATTCCTTTGGTTAAGGTAAAAAAATCCCAGTCCTTTATATAAACACACATGGCACAGATTACAAGTTACAAATACTGTTTTGAAGTAAGAATTCATTATGAGCAGGATAGCAGCAACATAATTGCATTCTTTCAGTGTATTAGTAGTTCTTTGCATGTACCTCCAACTGCAAACCTTTTAGCCGTAACTTAATAATGAATTGTATTTTTTTATGTTAAACTAAGCCTTAAAATAAGAATAAAGGAATAGATAGAAATTCCAAACAACTTTCCAAGGAATAGATGTTATTCATTATGCACCAATTAAATGATACATACTTTTCATCTGGCCGCAAGATACTGCAATAGGAATCGGGTCGATTTACAAAAAATCCAGTCTTCTTTACTACACTTTCTGCAATCACATTCAGTCTATCAAGGACATTGCAAAGTTTGCTGGGGAGAGAAAAAAAATTCACAGTCAAGATATATTAATAGTAAAAAAAAAGTTCACTGCTTGGAGAGTCTTCTAATAACAAAAATTATTTATTTAAAGGCACTTATATCACAGCTTTATTTATCCAACAGTAACTAAGTCTATAGTTTTCTTAGATTTTACAGACATAGGAAGCAGACACTGACCATGTCTTAGCAATTCTGTTTACTTTTTACAATATAAACTAGAAGACTTCAAAAATCTACAACTCCTTGACTTTTTTAACACACTAATTTCCCTCTGCCAAACTGTCTGTGATTCAAAAAACAAGAATGGAGCAGAAAAGGAAATATGATTATGTTAAATTATATTCCCTCATTTTGTTTGCAAGGTACCGTCTTTTTCAGTAACATTTGTTTCCATGTGTGGCCTTCACGATGTCTTGCACCTACTGCCCAGACCAGGGCATCCGTCTCTTCATTGTGGGGGACTTCAGCTTCTGTTTACTCAAATTTAATCTTCAAAATTTTTATTACAGTGTTTACATTTCAAGTAAAAAACTAATCACGTATTTTTTAAAGGTGGCTTGTATGGAGATGGAAGTAATACTCTGGAGCATTTCCAAGCACAACTACCAGTTTTCAGCAAACTTACTTCAAAAGTACATGCTAAAGCAAATACATCCTCAATACTCCCGGAACTGTCACTTAGGTATATATTACGATAATATACATTATCTTCCATTCTTAAATGTCTCTTGCTTGCATAAATAATTAACCTTGTTCAAAGCCCTCAGATGGTTTTTTACATCTGTACTAGGAAGGATATGTATATAACTATACCCCAAGCTTAAAGCTAGAAGGGGAATCCTTTGATCACCTAGGATCATTTCCCATATAGGACAGATCACTAAGCTTCATCAGCAACAGTCCACATGAAACCCAAGAATCTGCATCTAGCATATTGTCTGAAAGGAAATCTAGCCTTATTTTGAGATTTGCTATTTAATCGTAACACAAACAACTGCACATACACCTAGTTGCACACAATGCCATTTTAGAATAAAAAAAGGTAGTGTGAAACCATGTCCAACTTCAAAGTAAGTTTCACATCTACACGACCAACCACATCAATCAACACGTACTCTCAAACAGAAAATGAAGATTTTTTTCCAAAGCTTTTTTCATAACACTGTAATCAATGAACTTCAATTATATTCCTGCCTACTATCCTATAGTAACAGATACTTGAAAACTGATTCAACAATTCCTATCATTCTTCTAGAGTCTCTGGCATTGTTGGATACAGTAGACATAGGCAGATCAGAGAACTTTACAAACAGGTTGTGTATTACTTAGGAATAGCAATCTATAACTGTAGATCCAAAATGCTTGTGCCTTGTAAGTCTTTCTACATTTGGAAAGACATTCATCCTTTTCACACAATGTGAGTGCAGCATTCAATTGTCCAAAATGATAGAACAAAAAGTTAGAGAACGTATTTGCCTTTCTAAGATACATGCTTCTACTAAACTACATGCTTCTACTAAACTACGTGGTTTATAACATTGAAATTAAAGTCCTTATTTCCTCTTGGAAAAGACTGATTAATATGAAGCCTCTTGTTTCCCAAAATTTTGTAACTTTATAAATTCAGTGACTGAAACAGAACACCTGACAAAATGCAGTGTTTTGACCAAATAAAAATAAAAAGTGAATGTTGATGGCATTTTCATGGCTTTTCTCTAAAATTTTCCTTTGCAGAGAATTTCACTGTTTTTCAGGCCTTGCTCCACTCTGTTAAGTAACTATAAAAAAACAGTAGAAATCCTTCAAAAAGCTGAGGTTTTATTCTGTTTCTACATCTTAATAAAATTCTCCCATCATTTCTAAGCTCCACTCAACTGGGAAGTGACACACTTGGCTGCATACAGTTATTTGTATTGCGGCTAAAAGCACTACTAAAAAGAAGGAGCTTTTCTACCTTTTTGTGTATTTGGCCATATCCCAGGGTATATATATAATGGCATGCTCTGGGGGTAAAAACTGGTTGAGGTATGTCACAGCAGCAACAAGTTCTTCACTAAGAATCCTTTCATGCTTTCTTTTTTCACGTTCCTTTAGCAATAAGAAAAGGAAGTTAACATTACAATTTTCTTTAACAAATGTACATAACCTGTATACATGCACATGTAAATACAAGAGAAATTAAAAGTGGAAGCTCTAACAACAGAGGGCAGCTCTTAATAACAAGTACAATTAAATTAAGAACAGAAAAGACAGAAATGTTTAAACAGTCTACATTTTTAACAATTTATTAGTAGGAAAGTCACCTGTTTCAACTTTGCATAATTATTGGCTGAAAAATGGAACCCTATAAGAGCAAAGAAGATCATGTGGAAACAAAAGTGGTAATACAGAGGAAATGGATAATAGTGAGAGAAGGAAAAAGACAGGCAGAAAGGAAAGTACACCATTCAATGCTGGGGTACAAGAGGACCCAGGCAAATTCTTCTCTATTACTGACAGGAGATGGGGAACAACAACTTCCATCTCGCAGCTCTGCAATAATTTTTAAAAATGTGAAATATGTTGCCATTCTCTGAATATACCATGTTTTGCCACTCCATATATCAGTATTCCTTTCCTCTCAACCTCATTGAAGCTAAAATCTCTACTGAATCCACGTTATAGAAAAAGCTTTAAATGTGTAACAACAGTCCTAAATAAACAAACCCAAGGGAAGCCTAATACATTTGTTATTACTTAATAAGCTTCTAGGATAGACAGATATAGGAGAAGAGATTTATATTTTATCAACATTTAAGAAATGTTAAAAGATGGTATTAAAGAAATAATAAAAGTACTGGATATAGAAGTGCCTAGCATTTGAGTAAGACCAACAGCAACATCTGAAAAAAGATGTTCATATATTTTTGCTTCCTCCCGCTTGCCTTTTTTTTTTTTTTAAAGCAGTACATAAGGGAATATGAATCATCTTAGTATTAAGC
>NW_008586803.1:15087-25015 GCF_000691845.1 Merops nubicus | reverse complement strand
GGAAAGAGTTGCATTTTAGCCACTGTATCAAAAGTCCTGTGAATAAGACCATATAATGATTCACATGTCAATGTCATGTGAGCCTAGACTCACACTATAACAATGGCTTTTGAAAGCTATGGCTGCAAGAGATAAAATGCTATCCTAAGTTGATTCCACAGACTCTTGGGCAGCCTTAAAAGCAATCCTACACAGAAAAGCTTCTAGAAATAGAAAATAGGTTATCTTGTTGCCATTCATTACAACTTAAGCGTTCTAAAAGCTTTCAGTTGGTGTTTTCCCTATTTTTTTCATATTAAGAATGGAACCTACCCACATATAGAAGATAATTTTTCCTACCAAATACAGTTCTATAACAAGATAGATAGATTCAATGCTTTTTTTTAAAAGACTAAAAAGAAATTAGATGGTTCAAGCAAAACAAATCAGTAAATAAAGCTCAAATGTGGAAACAGATACCACCACAGAAAAGGGCTGGATCAGAACAGAAAACACAAAGCAAATCCTGCCACAAATACACGATGTAATAACCAAGATTACAGTGCCACCCAGAATCTAGGATTTGTATCACAGCCCTTCACACAGAAGTGAACTGAATTGCTGCAGCCATCATGAAGCTCCCCCCATTAGTCCAGCCCAGCTGCCAATGGTAGTGCCCACTGGCTAGCATCAGATGCTTCCATGACTCTATCAGAGCAAACAACAGAAGATAAGTCTCTATCATAATATTTCACGTAACTCAGTCATCCGTGTCAAGAAGCCTACAAACCTCACTTCACATGAGACTATAATATTTTAGAATTTTTTATGCTAAATTAAATTCAGTGGCAAATTTATTTGGACTTAAATCTAGGGGATAGTAGTAAAAACCTGCAAACAGCAGTGAAAGGTTACTGTAAGAACTCTATAAACATGGAAGACAACTTTTTTTGAAGGGCAACAGTGGAAGGAATTAGAGAGTTATGTGCTGTGCCATGTAGAATGAGATTTATCAAGAAAATATTCAATTTATAAGCTAATATTAGTTTAGAACAACTAAAACTACACAGAGACTCTACAGAATTAAGCATAATATTAGAAATTAGAAAACATATAGAACATATTCAAATATTGTACCTTCACAAGATTCAAAATGATAATGGGAGAGCCAAATCTCTGAAGCATTTGGTCAAAGTGAAGAGCAGCAACATGTGCAAAAGGATCTGCTTGGTCCACTGTAACAAATATATATATTCAGGATGATATTAACTGAGCTCTAGAGTCACTTAAATAATTTTCCCTTAAAGGTACTCTTCACAGAATACATAGTAATTCTCTGATAGTTATGATACAACTACATGCTTGCCCCTCTAGCTGTACCAAAGATGTTAAAAAAAAATTTCCTCTTTCCAGATTGGAAGCAACTTCTTAACCAAAACTTTCATGAGATGCTTGCAAAAAAAACACCTGTTCTGGCACCATTAACTTAGCCCCAGACATTTTCCAACATTTTCAGTATGTTCAAAATTTTACCCACAATACAAAGATAAATGTAGCTAACTTTGTATACAAAATAAGCACAAATAAAACTGACAACTTCACACAGGTTTTTTTTTTATTCTATTTCTGAACATGAAACCTAAGATGGAGACTTTTTTTCTATTAAATTTTGTGAAACGTAGCTTTTTATATAGTTGAATGCTTGTACAGCATGATGTTTATTATAAAGAACATTGATTTACCTGAAACTACAGCTCCCCAAATAGCAGTCATTCATTTTTGCAGATTTAGTTTTCACTTGGTCTCTCGGGTGTACCTTTAGAACACAGTGCTAACTAACACAAAGAATAATCTGTACGTACATGTTATGGGTGGCTTAGGCATCATAGTTGAAATATCTTGAGACCAGTACAGAGGGACAGATCCTCGAACCTGAACATAGGAAGAATAACTGCCTGCAGAAAATGACAAAACTGAAGCATCATAAAGTATTTGTTCAGTCTCCACTTCATTAGCAACATCCCCCTAAAACAAACAGAAATACACATATGATGTAGACATGACACTTCAGAGCTGCATGCATTACAGAGAACTGATCATTACAGTCTACAATTAAACTGTAACACACCAAACCACAGTAGTGAGAACATCACTGATTAAATTCCCACTTGTCCCTAAATATATATTATCATTTTTTAAATTTTTATCCTCTATTTGGGAAATAACAGTATCTCCAAGTGTAAGAAAACAATTATTTCAAGAACAGCTTTATTATCTCAATTAAAAATGTAATGATAGCTGTGATAACATTATCTAATAGCCTAATCTACAGCCAAAATCCTAACAATCATCTAAAACATTTCAGTCCTCCAGTCAGTCCAGTGCAAGCTTTCATAGTCTTGCAGGTACAGGGACAAAGACCTAAATTCACATTTCATTTACCTCACAGTTTGCTCCTCGTTTCAGAAAACGTGTGCCAGAAAATTTGCTTGATCTTCTGGCTATCAGAGTGACATATATAGGGCGACCATATATTAACAGTTCTTGAAAGAGAAGTTAAGGTTTACATGTCACATGCAATTTTTCATTCACTTACTTCATGCAAGCAAAAATAAAATTCTCAAAAAGGTGCATACAACTGAAACGATTTACTGATAACTCAGTAATGAGTATCCTTAGCTTAAGCAATGCACAGGGGAGAGGCAAGACATTTACTCATCAAATACTTAGAACAAAGGCTACTGTCACTCACTAAGCAGCTGCAGACACAATGCTGGTGGTGAGATCCACAGCTACTACTTTGATTAAGTAAGATAGCTCTTTTGATTAAGATTAAATAGTGGTATACTAAAACAGATCTATAGCTTTCTGTCTGGGGACTAACCCAATGACCAGCAGCCTTACAACCATGAAAAGGCAAAATTAAATTTTGCAAAGACACCACTAACTTAACTTCACAATTGTATTTGCTTCCCCAGATACTCTGTTGACAGGTTTCTAAGCTAACATGATACTGCTGACAATTAGAGTGCCTCTGCAAGAACTTGGTATGTTATCAGCTGAGATGTTGAGATGGCATTTCTTTGGAGTATGATATGCATTAGGACTTTTTCTCTTCCTACTACAATGTACGTAGACCCATTTACCCATTTTGAATAATACAGTCAGGAAAAAAGATTTTCAGATGTTCTAATGTTTATATAACTCTCTTCACACAGCAGGCATGAAGTTCTACCATCACCTTCAACAGAAGCAGGTTAAATACAAGAATTTCTGCAAATCTCAGTTACTAAAAATATTTTTAAAGACAATTAGTAAGAGAACATTTGCATGTCAACAATTCAACTGTTTAGCTTTTTTCCCTTTCCTCAAACATCTGTGAAAAAAATACAGCTGAGCCTTAAAATCCTTTCAAGTTCTTTATTACTAAATCCCATGCTTATAGCAGTGCATCACTGTGAATGCAGTCTACCTGTGTCAGGGCCTTGTTATTAAAACATAATGTTATTTCTTATTTAGTATAGAAGTAATGAAAATAAACCCCAACAATTCTAAAATTTCACAGTATTTACATGAAAAAGAAATAATTCAATGTATTTCACGTTCAAATTTAAAAAAAAAAATAAATGCATAAACCAACATTTGTTACAACAGTAAAAGGATACTTGACTGCCCACAGAATCCATGGATAATGTACAGCAGCCAGTCACGATGAACAGTATTTTTTACTGCCTCCAAAAGCTTGGCATTCCACACATACTTTTCATACGGCTTACTGCAAATCCCAAATACACCTATACAGTTGTTACAATGAAAGTGAGTTAGCCATTAAGAAACAAGCTTAGTTGCACTGGACTGTTTTAAAATCCAAGTCATTGGACCTCTACTTTGGTTTTCCCTCCACGGCAACTCGGCATACCACTTACTCACATCCTTGAAGGTTTGCCAGGCACAGGTAACTTCAAGAATATGTTGAAGTTCAGCATTTATGAGGATTTACAATTTTTCTATGGTTACCAGTCGCTGTAGTATTTGAATGCCTTCATGCACAACTTTCTGATACTTCCAGTACTGAAAAGAGATCTCTATATGGTAGCAGCAAAGGATTTTATAATAAGGGAAATAAAGCAAGTTGTGAATTCTATTTAAAGCAAGTTGTGAATTCTAGTTAAGTCCTCCTACTCTTGTAGGAGGACTTTATGAGCTTTCCAATTATGGGTCAGCTTTGGAGTTACCCATTAGCCTCTGGAAAATCATGCATAGCCCTGGCTCCCTTTAAAAGTATGTCAATCATAGTCTCACATATTTTATTGTGGTTTCCTAATTTGCACTGACACCAAGAAATGCAGCTATTGTAGACCTGTAATTAAAATTCAATTTTAGACATATCTCAAACTGAACATTTTTCCATTTCAAAAATGAGGACCAAGATGACAGCTGGCAGTTAAAGGTGGCAAAGGGAATTGAATGAGTCTGAATCTTCAAGAGAAGGAATAGGACAAGAACTCTATTACCTACATTTTATTTTTTTTTTTATAGTTTTTTTCAAATGAAGTTTCTGGCAGGATGAGTTCTACCATAGTAATATGTATGTCACTTACAGCAACTGAATGTCCTGCTGGGGGAAAAACATATGAGTCCTCTGAACTGACTGAAGGTGAAAATGCAGCTGTTGAACAAACTGTTGCTACCTAGTCACTCAAATTACCACAAGTCCAGGGAAAACTGATGTAACCATATTGGTGAAGGACTGTATACATTAAGCAGAACCTGTTCACAAATGCTTGGTCAGCAGTTTATCCTCTTTCTTATTGCTAGCAGCATTACTTTGGTGAGAATTTGTTCTTGAATGACAGGTGGCTATTTCTTAAACATCTTCTACCATACAAGCAGATACGTTACTAATATCTATTGGAAATGGCACTTTGTGTGCCGATGGGGTCAAGGTTATGGCATCTTTATGTCCCAATGTTTTCACAAAGACATAGAAGAAATTGTGCCACTGTATGGATTACTAAAGGATCTTGCAAGTCAGAAACCTTGCAGAGGAGGAATTATTGCTCCCTCCACTACTAGGAGTCATTTCTGCCATTGTAGCATTTGACAACCAATTCCTGATTGTCTGATATTGACCACCAAGTTACTAATATGTTCTTGGTTGGGATGGATCGCTTATCTTTAAAAGGAAATAGATAATTTTATTATCTTCCAGTTTTTTCCATGAGATTTAGGGCATACTGCATACAGCATTACTTTTAGGCTTTTAAATTACAGTATGATAGATATTTACAACTATTGAACACAGTAAGTTCTAGTATCAAAGATGATAAGTTACTTACCTAACATTCATTATCATTCTTTGAGTTGTGGTCAGTGTAGGTCTATTCTAGATGTTGTGGTGAAAGTGTGTCAAAAACAAAAAGGTGGACAAATTGTGTCCAAGTATATTTTGCATAAATTTGGGTCAGGGGTTGTTTCAGGCATTTCTGCATTTTAACTATGTACTTGGCACATCTTCAGAGTCCCCTCTGAAGGCACAGAAAGTAGGACTAATTCCTTCTTCAGTGCCTCAGAAGATTCATTTTGGGTTAGAAAAGATGGAAAACAAGTCATCCAATTCATACTATCTCAAAGAGCCAGTTACTTTTGGACAAGTGGAATATTCCTGTTCTATTTCTCTGTGTATTATAATTTCTGTGGAACAGCGGTTACACAGTGGGTGACTACTAAGGGTGGTATCGCAGAGAGGCTGTTGAACCTCTTTATAACCAATACAAGTACAAACCTAGATGTTGCATCTAAGCTGGCTTCCATATCAAGTTCATATTAGTTTAGCAGAATAGTAGCAGACTTCCTATATCCTATTGTTTTGTTTATCAGTTATGTATTTAAAAGGATGGTGTTCTATTACTACCCAAGAAGGCTAGCTGAATCTCCACAGCTGTTTGAGTCCATTTTTACAGCAATGTATTTATTATGAATCAAAGGTAGCACCATTATTCCTGATATGTCACAATTAAAAAAGGAAAAAATTGGTGTCAAATACCAAAAAGTAAAAAAAATAATTAAAATAAAAAATACTATTGAAAAGCATTCAAATAATTAATACAAGTCACAGAGTCATAAAACATAAAAAACATGAGCTTCAACAGAATGAAACCTAATTCCATATTAAGAATGGATTATTAAGAATTTCAGGGGAAACTGTGCATGTGTGTGTATGCAAAGCAAAAGGGAGAGAAAACAGCTTTCCTTTCTGGCTGGTCGTCTTTATACTCTTATGAACATGTTAGAGCCAAAGTGAAGGCTGTAGTTTTCAACTGAAATTGATAATTTTTCTTAGACTTCCTGTTAGTGCTTACTACTTCAAGTTGATACAAACTTCATACAATTCCATTGCCATCAATATTTTCCAAGATGAAACAAAAAAGATTTATTAGTACTTGTTACTGCTTATGACTCCCTTTGTCATTAATTCTTACTGAGAGTCTTACAAGCCAGTTGAATAATCAGTTGCTGAAAAATGTCAGTATGCTCAATTATCTCCCCGAGTTGCAATGTAAATTAAGAAAACAATGATTAATCACTTCCAGAAATTGCATTGTTCAAGTTCAAATGTCCGTAAATGGCACTTTACATAACCTTATACTAACTCATGACTATTATGAGACTACTGAGCAATATAGAAGACCCAAGTGTTTCTGAAAAGTAAATGTAAGTGGAATGTATTCCAAACGTACTTATGACTAACAACTTCAATTTAATTAGGCATATTTGCTTACCACCTCCACCCTGTGTTGAAAGTCCTTCATCTTCAAATATATCAAAACTCTCTTGTCGGGTCTGGGTCATTTCAGTTTTTAATGTCTCAAGTGGCATTCTCAGGACAGTAAGATTATACTGAAGGGAGTGAGATAGATCATAGCTGTAACTGATAAACAGTTAACTTTTATTAATAATTGTAGATGTACAGGACTTTTCTGAAAGCCCTTACTTTCCATCTGTACTAATATTTAATAGAGTACTATTTTATCCACTAAAAAAAGACTTTTAAACAAGATGTACAGATTCTGATTCTGTCGCATCAAATTATACAAAATATTTCCATAAAAAGCTTTATAAACATAGAAACTGTTTACAGTACAATAGCTGAAACCACATTTATATTCTTCTTATAACTGAAAACTGAACATGCCTTTTGAACAAACTTAATTCACTATGTCCCAAGAAGCAGTTGTGAAGATTAAAACTAGCTATTCCACCAGAAATACCCACAAACTCGTGTTTTCTAAGATTTAAGTATTACTCTCTAACTATTACCTGAACTCAAAACAGACAAAAATTTTGGTCCACAAACCCTGCATCTGTCCTGAAATTTATGACTGCAGCAGATGCATCTTAAGGCAATGGCTGCTGAATAAACAGAAGGTGATTTTTTATTAGTTCCATAACAATAACAAATTCTGAATCTCTTGTCTTTTATGCTGACAACACTCTACACTAATTGCTAAACTTTATAAGCCACTAGGATTCATTTCCCCAAGGAGAAACCAAATTTACACAACATTTGAATCAGAAATACACACAGATTTCCATTTTAGCCTAAGACAGAATCCAAAATTCTCATGTGTAATAGTACCTAGGAGACAGAAACTTGTCTTAGGTATGGCATTTCTAAAACAACACGCAAGAGAACTGGTAATGCCTACAAGGCCCTATGAAAAATGGACCCTACACAGTGTATATCTTAGATGAGGACCTATTTCTCTCTCTTTGTTTCTGAATCAAGGCAAAGCTTTATTTCTGGAAAACAAGATCAAGAAAAATTACTAGGACAAGCAAACCCCCTGAAATACAATACTTTTCCAAAGACAGAACTTCTGCATAATCTGGAGAGGTTGAACAGTCAATGCAAATGGTAATTTCAGCGTCTTGCTTTCTACCATGCCAGTAATAGTTCTATAGTTTTTAACTTCGTGAAGACTACATTCCTAACCAGTTTGTTGAAGGAGAAAGCAGATTGAAAAGACACAGATAAAAATGGACAGGCAGTGTAGTCACTGCACCTTATTTCCCCAGAACACTGACATAAAGATCTTGGGCATCAAAATACAAAAGCATAATCGTACAGCAAGTATAAGTATAGAGGTTTTTAATAGGAATTAGTAACTAATACCTACCTAAAATAGAAGTTGCTAGAAAGGTCCACATTTTGAAAGATTCTCAGATACCTAGCAAAGTAATTCAAGTTAAAGAGAAAATTATTAGTTTAACCATACAGACCCCAAGAAGTCATTCCAGAGAATCTCACAAATTAAACTACATATAAGTAGTGACTCTTGCCATACATTCCTTTCCTAGTTTAGCATAATTGTTTTCACAAGTAATTCCACTAGAATGTCAACATCTAGATTAAATAAATCAAATAGTCCTTTCTTTTTTAATCCAGTGTCTATTCACATACGTACTCTGTTTCTTTAGGCAATTGTAGATAAATTTTTAGTTCTGTTTTCCATGTGGGTCAAATTCTCTAAGACTTACACAAGCAAACTCCCAACAATACTATACAAGAATTGAAGATTTTCAGTTATTCTTGAATAAATGAACAAGAAAAGAAATACCTACTTCATCTTGTCACATCCTTGCAAATTCTCAGAAGAAACCATAACACTGTTTATGAATAATAAAATGGCTAACCCCATAAATATGGGCTAAACTTCCCAGTATGTTAGTTTATCACCCTTTACAACAGCAACATTCACAAAATTCTGACAGAACAGAATCATTGAATAACCTACTCAGTGCTTTTTGAAGGGCACAAAAGATCTCTTCAGATGACATTAACATGATGCTACAGCTACTAACAACAGAACAGTATCCCAAACAATATAAACCAGGATTAGCTTTACTTTGTCCTTGTAAGTGGTGCCCATTTGCTAGGATGCAGCTTTGACATGCAGGTGACTTGAAGATGTGGACAAAAAACTCTTGAAAGACTGTAACAGTTGAACTTACCCTTCAGGTTAGAGGACACAGAACTTGTAGCCCATTCTCCATTTTTCCACACTAATTTATCAACTGAGATAAAATTTCTTGAATAACATGCTAACAGAATGAAATCCACGACCAAAGTTGCTAGTTGCAGTTCATCGTTGCATAGAAAATATTCCAAAAGCACATACAGTTTACAATCATTATTTACCTGGCTTCATCAGGATGAGTGACTCTTACAGAGTCATTTGGAATATAGATCATATTTGTATCTTCTATTTTATATATTGCATGACCTCCAATATCTGCCATTTTTCTTCTTTTTGTTATTAACACAATGTAGTAGCCTTCTAAAAACCTGACAAAACCTGTTAAGACAGCATTAAAATGCTATTAGTTGGATGTTTGTGCTGATTTGATCAAATATGTTTAGAAAAACAGTACTACAATTGTTTCAAGACTTCATGGGATTTGTTTGTTCTCAATGTTAGATGTGTGATGTGCATATAATTACACATACAAAATATACATATACATAGACACAGTCTTACAATTCACCTCCAGTAAGTGTTAATCAATGAAATACATGGTTTTCACTTCCCCGCCCCCCCTTTCCCTGTCCATATTTATAATATTAGGTAGCAGAGTTAAGACACTGAAAATTCACAGTAAGTTGCTGTCTACTTAAGATACTTGTGTTTGCTTTTTATAGGACTCTCTTGTACAGAGAAAAACACTCTTATTATTTCAGATATCAAAATATTAATTTTCAGGACAAAGAGGAATCCCAATTTCCAATTTTCTTTTCAGGTTTATGTGTTGTCTACTTGGGAGGAGTACAAAGGAGTTTAGGGTACTACAACACCTTTGTGCTCTCCTTAAATTCCCTGTCTACAGCAGCATCTCCCCCAAGTCAACCACTCAGAGCATTGAAGGTTATCCCGTCTATTTCCTCTCT
>NW_008586803.1:6144-15056 GCF_000691845.1 Merops nubicus | reverse complement strand
CCTGCTGAAGTCCAGAGGGCTAGAGAGGTAGCACAAGCAGTGTCTGCCTTCACTGTCTTAAAAAGAAGGCTTCTAAAGCCTCCACCCTCATTCTCTAACACAATAGGGCACAGCCATGCTTCTTCACCAAGCTGCTTCTTCGGATGTCTCTACTACCTTACATATTGTTAGGAAAAAGCATGATGAACCTTTAAATGCAATACAAATTTATAGCTTCAAGTTAGAAGTAGAAATATGTAACCACCCCGAGTCCAAATTTGTTTCTAATACAGTATTCTAATGCATCTGTACTAAGTTTTAATAACTAAAAAAAATCCCAAGACTGAGCTTTTGGAGGCAGCTGCTTTGATGAGTTGCTACTAGTAAAGAGCCTGAAACTCAACCAGTGCTGCACTGCTATATTTTTGGGGGCTAAGGGAAACAAAACACACTCACAATTCACATTTTTTACTTTTATTTATACTTAGTTCTTCTAGCTTTGCATCATAAACTAAAGAAGAAGGATGAGCAAAACACACATTTCCTTCCCTGTCACTGTTGGAGGCTGCAATGGGATCAAATGAACTGCAGTCTTCTCTTCTGCCTGATAAGCCCCCCCTTGGAAAAATGTTCTCATCTGCACAAGACCAGCAGACCCTGCTAACTATACAAAAGAAAGTCTCCAATTTGAGGCAGCCAAACAATTGAATTTCAGTTGTTAAAAAGCAGTCAAAGTTCTTCCTTTATGCTCCAGGTACTGCAATCACTTACATGAACAGCCTCTATCCTTTGAATTTCACCAAATGTTATAGCAAAGTCTGACAAGGAATCCCACCTTTCCCCTTGGCCTGGTTCTCTCTATAAAAGCTAATTCTAGTTATAAACACTATACAGTGAACCAGCACTTAGCCTATCAACACCCCCATTCTGAATGCACTGCCTCTAGTTAATGAAATAACCAGGGAACAGAACAAAGCTGTCCTTTCTAATCCTACAAAAAATATCTGCCCTCCTAACTTGGGCCAGGAAGTAGAAACAACCAACCAGTTGTATTCCCCCAAATTACATGTTTATATAGATATGATTAGATAGGATCAAGATGGCAGACACTTGTCCACTTTCTACTCTTCAGACTAGAAACTTCACTGTTAGGAAGAGTTCATATAAACAAACATACAATTGGGGATACAAAATTTTCATTAAACACAACCACTTTCTAACCAAATATATTATCACATATTTAGATAGTGAGCACTGATGGCTTGTGCAAAAAAACCCAATGCTGCAAGACTGTTAGAAACTTCTTTAGGTTTATGCATATTATTAATACTCTTAAATGGATAAGGAATATAAAACTCATCCGAGGGATTTCTGAAAAGTGGATCCATTGATAAGTTCCAAAATGCTTCATGGGCAAAAAGAATGTGGAAGTTTGCTTAATATGTCACTTTAGATTAGAATACTAATAATATTTTCTTATATTTTCATTGTTATGCTAAATTCAGAAGCATCTTTTAAAGTAATTGCATTCTCCACCTCCTCTTTAGCTTTGGATTTAGATGTCCAGGCATATTCTTGGGGGCTGCCAGAGAACACATTAACATTTACTTTGGAGATATCACCCACCAATATTACCGACCTCAGCATCTGACAACAGGCAGGAAAGTGATTTTCAGATGAAGCTAGAAGCTATTAAATCACTGAAGCAGTTCCTGAGATTATAGACAACTGATCAGCATGTAAAAATTCAGTTGACATACTCATCAGTTATACTTGCTCAAATATGAAAAAAAAATATCTAAATTTGTCACTACAACGAGTTAACCAAAAAGAAAATTAAGCCATCTTTCTGAATAGTGTATGATGAAGAAATAAAACCTAATAAAGGATGTCAAGTTTTGTTTTCTTTTAACTGAGCATTCTGTGAGCTCTGGAATTCAGGAGGCCAAGTGCCACATGATTTGTATCCTACAATGAACTGAGCTTGGTGAGATCTTCAACCAAGCTTCTATAGTCTGGCTATTTCCTAGATCTCTCTCTTTGTGACAAAGAAGAGACTAGTTACAGCACAACTCTCACCCTTATACTGTCCACCTGTTTTCACAAAATACACACAAGCTGACAGTGTTGATCATGCAATTTCTCAATACTCTTCAGTTTTAAAAAATAAAAATAAAATCAAGCTAAGACAGAAAGATACACAATGTGGCACAGTAAGCCTCACATCCTTAAGAAATAAAAGATTTTCTAAAACCAAACCGAACACTTACCTACTACACCAAACGCAGAGACAGCTCGCGATAGCCCAGAAGAGCCCTTCTGCCCAATCTTTGTTCTGTTTCCCAGATCTAAACGACCAAGAAGTTCCCTCACCTCTTGTTGTGTATACACATGCTTTAAAATAAAAAGTCACTTAAGTTACTGCTTTGGTAGTTCATGTCAGAGAATAGTAGAATTTACTTCATATACAATAAACAATGTCTGGCTCTACATCCTTTGTCTGCTATATTCAGCCCTACCAACAAGTACAATTTTTTTGACAGTCATGATCACATGTGAATTCAAACATTTCCAAATCTTAAATGTTAAGATTTTAAACCATAAAATTCCTGTAAAGGAACTGAGTCATTCTATTATGTACATTAAAACTCTTGTTGCTGCTGTTTACCTTGCCTCAGATATATCAGCAACATTAAAAATTTGGCTAGATGGTAATTAAATGTATTTTGCACTTAGAACGGCATTGCTGAACATGAGAAAACCATTGGGAGCATATATATAATAAAATGAAAAACCTGTGAAAATTTCATTAAAGTGAACATGCTGTTTGGAGATCTTGTGGCCACTCCCATACTGTAACTAGCAATTTTCGTGTTTATACTGTGTGCACCTGACGCACGAGGAGAGGCTGAGAGAGCTGGGACTGATCAGCCTGCAGAAGAGAAAGTTCAGAGGGGATCTTCTCAATGTGTGTAAGTATCTGGTAGAGGAGAGTAAAGAAGTCCGAGGCAGACTCTGCTCAGTGATACCCAGTCAAAGGACAAGAGGCAATGGGCACAAACTGAAATACAAGAAACTTCATCTGAACATAAGGAAAACCTCTGTGAGGATGGCTGAACGTGGGAACAGGTTACCCAGAGATGTTCTGATGTTTCCAGCCATATTCAAAAGGCAACTAGGCATGGACCTGATTAACCTGATTTAGTTGACATTGCTCTGAGCATGAGGGTAGGACTAGACAATCTCCAGAGATCCCCTCCAACCTCAACTGTTATATGACTCTATGATTCTGTAACATACTTTCGCTATAATAGATTGAATGTGTAATATTTAAATTCAGCATAATCTAGACAGCATTATTTTGAACAACTGAAAAAAAAAAAAAGAGAGAGGCACTCACCTTATCATCAATTATAACCAAATCCTTTGGTTCAGTGCGATCTATTTTCAAAACACGGTATTTGGTTTCTGCAGGATTACTTCCAACAAGAAAATACCGCTACATTAAAAAAGAAAAGTCATAATATTATACAAGATAAAGCAACCAAAGTCATTTATGTAACATAACACAGTAAGAATGCCATTTATATAGTTTCTAGATGAGATGCATTACACTTTACATCAAATATGTAATATTCCATATGGATTGTTAACAAATTTGTGTAGACATCAGTACCTTAGGTAGGTACATTAGTATACAATCAACCTCTACAACTTAAAAGACCTCATTCTTCCCACTGTACACACTGCCCAAGTATACCCTGCCCCAGCTGTACTATCTTCCCATTTCCTTTGTAACATTCAGCAGAAGATTATACATGAGTTTATAACTTTTCATGATCTAAAACTACTGTTCTTATATTGTAGTCTACTGCTATTTCTGCCAGCTAGTCCTTCCTATTGCATACTAAACACAGAAAATTTGTAAATACTTCAGTACTTCAAGTTTTCTTCATTTTTCACTTATATTTGCTATTATAGTCTTTTCACTAATGTTCTTCCACAACAGTCAAGTTTAATTTGACCAGCCATGCTGGTTAAAAATACTACTTAAAAAACCTCAAACAACTAGCTTTATTTCTCATTTAAAATATGAAAGACAGACCATGGATAAACTATAATGTGCCCATTCCTCATTTAAGGGAATTAAACTATAAATGTATTTTTAGATTTAGAGGAAGTAACAGTAAGCACGAGTTGAAGGACCGACTTCCTATAAGCAGCTCTCATTCCACTAATTCATTTAACCAGTGTGGTGCTACCACACAGCAAGGTGTAACTCATTAATAATGCTCAGCCTAGTAGGAAGGCATGGCAAATTCATGTGGATCTATGCAGCCAGCTCTCAACTTTGAAAGTCACATGGATTTAAGATGTGGGAGAGGAAATCAATAATAACATTCACACAAGCCTCAGAATTTCAAAATTTATACCAGTGAGATGTTAAGAAACATCTTTACTGTCAAAATATTTAAGGTGAAAGAACTTAAGGCCCTCTTCAGCTCCCTTGAAATCAGAAAACCATCTGGACAGTTAGCTCTAAAAGAGAAACTCAATTCCTTAAGAGCTATAAAAGGAAACACCACCAACTCCTGGCTCCACCTTGTACACTGACATTACACTGCTTAATGAGTGGCAAGTTTTGCTGTTTACTCCTAAATGATAGTAAAGAAGGCCCTTCAAAGCCATCTGCCACTGCAGCCCTCCCTCACTGAAGCCTGAGGCAGCCCTTTGGCACAGGTATCTCTTCTACTGGTATTTTAGCAGTGGTGCACAACCCTGGCTTCCCTGCCCGGCCCCATCAGAGCACCCTCCACAGGAATTCCCTTAGTGCCCAGATCTGCACTTCCCAGGGGGGAAATCCTAACAACAGGGAGTAGGTCAGAGCCACCACTACATGGCACCAAATGGTAGAAAGGTGGACGATGGAGCTGCTCTGCTGGTATCACACATCAGTATGAAACATCAAACCACAGGCAGACACTTGGTTAGACCACACCATCAGACCACCTTTTCCTTCATGTGGTATAAGGTGAATGGGCAGAGAGAAATATCATATTCATTTGTAATACACAGATAAGTTAGTTTACATTTCAAAAATGCTGCTTCTCTATTTGTAGAAAATTGTTAATTAAAGCAAAACAATTTTAAGTAGTCCATAATACTGCAGTACAGCTCAGTGATCTCCTGTGTCCAGCTCACAAAATGAGAGCATAATTTCTTTCCAAAGTGACACCTACAGTTATCAACAAATCATCCTGAATAAAATCACAACAGTACAACTTTAAGGTGCTTGTCCAAACAGCAGTTTGGACCAAAGACCACATTTAAAAATAAAACATGGGGGAGGAAGGGGGAGAGAGATGTATATAGAGTTGCAAATGCTATTACTAAGGAAGTTCAGCTGGATGCTTCTCCATTTCCATTTTAACAGACTGATAAGGACTGATAACATAAGGAAGTGCTATGAGGAATGCATCACTCACATCAGCTTGGCAGCTGCTACACACAGTTACAGTGCCAGCTTTAAGTGCTGATGCTGCTGCTCAGAGCAGCAGCCAAGAGAAGTAATTGCATCTGTAGACTATGGTAGCAACCACCATAATGAATGATACTTAACAAGTTCTCTTTGAAGTGCTTTAAGGACTAATTTAGGGGGTTTAGGTTAGAAAGCTAGGCTGTGTAATGTATTAAGGAAGGCCAGTTGAGAACAGTGTCAAAACCCAGCATCAATGGAGCCAGAGAAGTCACCTTCTTAGAAAGCCAGGCAATAGGAAATATGTACTTAGCAAATGGGAATCTTACCCACTGCAGGTTAGAGGATATTCTAAAAAAGAAAGAAACATCTGCAAAAACTGTTGAACTTGAATTAGTCCTTCAGAATTAGGAACACAAAATTAGACTTCTACTTGGGAGGTTTTCAGAACTGGCTAACCATCAGCAAAGCCAGAATTACTCAGAAAGTGGTGAGGTGGGTGTTGTTCTCTCCTCCAAGGTTACTAGCAATAGGACAAGAAGAAATGGACTCAAGTAGTGCCAGGGGAGGTTTAGATTGGTTGTCTGGAAGAACTTCTTTACTGAACGAGTGGTGAGGCACTGGAACAGGCTGCCCAGGGAGGTGGTGGAGTCACCGTCCCAGGAAGTGTTCAAAAAACGTGTAGGTGTGGTACTTGGGGGCATGGTTTAATAGTCATGGTAGTGTTGGGTGATGGTTGGACTTGATGATCTTAGAGGTCTTTTCCAACCTTAATGATTCTATGATATGCCAGCTCCTATTCAACCTTCAAGATCTGAAATGAAAACAAAGATGATATGAAAACTAAAAATGCAAAAACTAAACAAACAAAAAAGACACTTTAGCATTCGCTGCTTTTGCTACCTAATTTATGCATCTAATGAATAAATAAATCTGTCATACTAGATGATATGGAGCACAAATAAAATCATATCAGCTACATGTACTGCAATTAAATTTGCCAACACATGAATACTAGAAAAGAATAAAAATACCTAATCAACACCACACTGAGCATGTAACATCAAACAAATTAATTTCTGAGGTTGTAATACAATTGCAAAATTAATCAAAGCTAAAATGTGCTGTACTGTTTACAACTATTTTGATTAACAGAAATCATTACAGTAAAAGAAATTAGAATCCCCAGGCATGCTACTGTAACCTTTGTGGGAGTTTCCATCCTTTTTCTGTTAATTACTAAGTTGAACTAAATAAATTGAAGCATTTTCCAAATGCCTCAGACAATTATGCTCCACAGCATTTACATAAATACCAATAAAGTGTTTCTCAACAGAATAGTACACAAGAAGCAACTGTGCAGACTTCCTCATGGTACCCTTCTCAAGCCCTTCAGCCATCACCTGAAATGAAACACGCCGTTTCCAGGTTTAGTCTGCCCTTGGTCTTGGCTGAAACTTGTTAACACATGCACTTTACCAACCGTGCCAGTGCAGCATGCAGCTATGAGATCTGGACTGAGGCCAAATTTATTACACAATTATCACTCAAGAACCACAAGATAGGAACATTAATTAGTCACTTCGACCCAGGACCAACTTTTAATCAAAGCAATGTAATTGAAAGGCTTTACAATCTTTTATCCATCTTTTGATTCAGCCAAGCCAATAAAAATAGCTTCTTCTAGGAGGAGTCTAAACAAAATATAAAATACTTCTTACCCTAACTTGTTGTTTATAATGGTAGAATAATAGTTCTAAAATCAAACATTCTGCCCACAATTCTTTTTTTCTTTAGGAAGATTACTTCTTAGAGCTCTGGGTCTAAAACTATGATTTGATTCTCTGCAAAGACTATCATTAAGAAATGTTAGCACTGTAAATAATTTATTTCACTCATCAGCTAAAAAGCAACACACAGCTTAATCCGCAGGAAAAAAAAAACAGGGAAAATACATTGAAAGTTACCTGAAAAACATGGCAGCACACTAATACAGCATATTTTTAAACCTGCAAGTAGCATAACTTAAGAACTCAAGACAAAATGCTTGCAAAAGATACCCATTGAGCCCATGGACGTGCCTGAAACCACAAAGCCCTAGGCAAATGTGGTGGGTTGACCTTGACCAGCTGCCAGATTCCCACCCAGCTGCTCTCTCATGTCTCCTCCTCAACAGGACAGGCAGAGGAAATAAGATGGAAAAGGTGATAGGTCAAGGTAAGGACAAGGACATTGCCTAACATTTACCATTACAGGTAAAGCAGGCTTGACTTGAGTAAAACAAAAGTAATTTATTGAAAATTAGAACAGGTTCTGAAAGTGAGAAACAAAGATAAATTAAAACGCCTTTTCCCCCAACCCTCCCTTCCTCCCAGGCACAGCTTCAGTCCCAACTCCTCTACCTTCCCCATGCCTTGAGCAGCACAGCAGGCTGGGAAATGGAGGGCTGTGGTCAGTTCATAACAGTTCCTCTCTGCTGCTCCTTCCACCTCACAATTTGCCCTGCTCCAGCATGGGTTCTCTCCACAGGCTGTAGCTCCTCCAGGAAATATCCCCCTGCTCCAGTGTGGTCCTCCCCAGGGGCTGCAGGTGGGCTCTGCTCTGGCACCTGGAACACCTCCTCCTTCACTGACCTTGGTGTCTATATGGCCATTTCTCTCCCAGCTTTCCTCACTCCTCTCTCTCACAGCTGCTGCATGGTGTTTTTCAATCTTTCCCAAAAAATATTATTACAGAGGCACCACTGTCTTGGCTGCTGGGCTAAACTGTGCCCAGCAGTGGGTCTGCTAGAGTCAGCTGGAGCTGACTGGGTCCAGCATGGGGCAGCCCTGACCCCTCCTCACAGAGGCCACCCTACGACCTCCCACCACCTGGACACCTACACCCAATACTGGAAAGTATTTACATGCTAGTCAGACTCAGACTAAAGAAACACATAGGGTTGCCAGATGAGAAACCTTCATGTGAACACTGACTTTGGATCAGCATACTATAATCTCTCTGCTTTAATTTATGCTTAACTGGCCAGCACAGGGGTATCTGTCACCTGCCACTAAACCTCCACCCTCCTTCACAACAGAAGAGTTATGCAAGAAAAAGCCTCTTCCTCAATTTTTTGTGGTACTTTTAATATGTAATGAACTTGCTTATAGATCAAAAATCTTCAAGGCATAAACCAGATATTAAACATAGTTTTAAAAAAGGTACAGGTTCAGCCTTTATTCGCTACACCACCATAAAATGTCAGAAAAATAATTACACCTAGAACTCTACTATGTTCTTTCTTTCTATAGAACCTGCAGCAATTCAGGGAGTATCTATATTTAATCTCTCCTAGAAACTGGCAGAATGACATGAAGAAAGGAAGAGATGGTAAGAGGCAAAGAGAGGTACCTGAAAATAGCACAAATGCAGCTAGCATGCCGTCTGCTTGCTGTAATCCACTGAAACTCAACAA
>NW_008586803.1:0-6113 GCF_000691845.1 Merops nubicus | reverse complement strand
TCTTCCGAGATGAGAAATTTTAAAAATGCACAGTGTCAAGCACCACTCTCCCATCATGTAGGAACAGTTACCAACTCTGTGTCTTACTGTCACAGCATTTAGCAATTCCCTTTTGTCCCAGGGCAACCAAAGCTTTTTTTTTTTTTTTTTTTGTCCAAAACAGGACTTTGCTTTCACTGCTCCATAAAGGGCTTCCTCAAGATTCTCCCTTCTCATTTTCAGCTACATCTATTAATCATCAATCTACAGATTTTCCTTTAACCAAGCACTTCTCCCCTCCTTATCACCCATTCCACTGAATGATTCCAGAAACATAAGTAACTGGATGCCTTTTCAGCACTCACTTCAATAGACTAAAGACATCTTGCTGTACCTTTGCTCTTCCAAGACATCTCTAGCATCTATGTTACCTCACTGGATCTGTTATTGTTTGAATTCTTATTTCTTAAATTAATACAGACAGAATACAAGGTGTCATTACAGAGATACATTAGTATTTCTTATTAACGACCAGACCACAAAAGACCACATCAGCCCTCTTCAAAGTTGTACTTTACCAGCAGCTCATCCTCCCACTCCTTCTTCAGACAAAACACTCAGATTCTCTTCCTCCCCCTCTACCGCTTCCAAATTGGTAAACACTCAACAAGCTTCTGTTGGTGTGTAATCTATCCTAAAGTGCACGAAGTTGGGTAGCACACCATTCTATTTAAAATTATCTCTTTTATCTGCTCCTGAGGGTCATCATCATTTCCTGTTATCTTGTGCTCTGATTATCCTAATTATTTTCAATACTTCAAAACTCAAATCAGCACTGACCCACATTTTGGGCTAATAAAACCACTGCAAATACTGAAGTATATTGATCCTAAAAGCATTACTTGAAAAAAATCAACCTTATGAGATGATTCCTTATTCACTCCAAACTAACTTCTCTACTAAGCTCCCTCCTTCCATTAGCAAAGCCGGAAATTTTCCTTGTGGCACTGCACCTCCATAGCCGACTTGGTTTAAATACATGAGGCTGTCTAACTTTAAGATGAAGATGTGCAAAACCACCAGATTCACCTGACAGCACCTTTGTGAGTCTAGACTGCATTTTATGTAATTTACCTTGATTTTCAATTACTTTTCTTGTCATTTATGTGAAGCCACAGCTCCACCCTCGACCTGAACAAATGGAAAACATTTACAGTCATTCCACTGTTTAGTATGCCTATGTCTTCAAATTAGCATTTAATTTTATTTCTACCCCTTGTAGATTGTTCCCTTTTTCATAACTTCATTCTCCTCAGTCTTGTTACTCATTTTATCTTCACCCCTTGATCAGTAAATTAGTATTCATGAAGTAAATTCTTACTTTAAACTAGGAAAAATAATAATTTAGTTTTAGGATCATAACAAACTTTGTTTTGAAAATAAAAAGCAGCGATAGAAAATACCTAATTTTTTTTTTGTCACCGTAGAACGGTTTGGCTTGGAAAGGATCTTAAAGATCTTCTAGTTCCAACCATCCTGCCGTGGACAGGGACACGTCCCCCTAGACCAAGTTGCACAAGGCCCCATCCAACCTTGTCTGGAACACATCCAGTGGTGGAACATCCACAACTTCCCTGGGCAACCTGCTCCAGTGTCTCACCACCCTCATAATGAAGAGCTTCTTCCTTACATTCAATCTAAATCTACCCTCTTCCAGTTTGAAGCCGTTACCTCTCATCCTATCACTACAAGCCCGCATAAAAAGTCCCTCCCTGGCTTTCCTGTATGTCCCCTTCAGACACTGAAAGGCCTTCCATTACATTTAAATACATCCATTTGTGATCATTTAACAACAAACTCATCACTGTTACGTTCAGAAAGGTGGATTCACAGCAAAACCAAATCTGTAAGTGTATCTGCTGATCTAGTGACTACACGATGACACACAGGACAAAAGAAACAAAACGTGTATCACCAAAACAACTTAGGCAGATGTTTGAAGTCACATCCTTCACATGCAGGGTGGAGCTACTACTTCTGATCTTTATTTCTGTTCTGCCTGAATAGCATAGACACTTCAAAACCTGTGGTGTTCTCATCACTGCTATTCCACCAACTATCCGCTGAACTCATAAGCCATCTCAGATGCCACATACATCAGCTGATTAAGTTCCTCTATTATACTGCCCATATATCTGGCAGTATGTCAAGATATTTAAGACAAAACCACTGTTTTACTGAGTTTCATAAAACTCTTCCTCCTGTCTCAACTCCATCCTCTGCTCCATTACATCATCATCATTCCTGGAACACCATTGCACAGGTAACAGGACAGTGAGCCAAGAGGGGCTATCTTCTGCTAATGAAACCATTCCAGAGAGACCAAGTTTCACAGCCTCTTCTAGATAGAAAATTATGATAGCTAATGGTTGCCCAGCAGATTGTTCACTAGCTTCAACATTTTTCAAATGTGTCAGATAACCATGTATATAATCAGCACACTTCATAATTCAGTACAGATTTCACAGAAAAAGCTACAGAATTATCTTCTACATTAGTTTCTCCAATTTGACCACAGACAAACTTCAGCATTAAATAAGCAAAACTTGGTTTCATTAATATAAAAACATTCAAATTATTTTTAGAAGAAATGCAATTTAAAAAACAAAACAAAACAAACAAAAAAAATAACATACCACACACATAGTTTTCCCTGGGGAAAAGGGCAGAAAAATCAACAGATAATTATGCTAGTCATATCGCTTAATAAGCCTGTGCAAGTCATTTGGATATTGTAGAGATGGAGACTGTGAAAGAACCTGATTAGAATAAAATAATATTAATTAAGCTTCATAATATCCTGAAAGATAGGCAAGTGATATGCCTTTATAGAGACGACAAACTGATGTGTTCAATGTCACACTGCCTCAGAGGAATGGTAATTTCTGAAGAGCTAACCTACAGCTTTCAGGTGGGCTTCATTTGGGGGATACACAAACATTCCATTTTCTCATGAAGAAGAAAGGAAAACATCTTTTGTTTCTTATTAGTCATATTGCTGAAGTACCTGTACTGCCCTCTGGTGTGCACTTCAGCAGTAAATGTATGCATAAAATGAAAGATAATTGGCACTGATCTGAATACAATTTCAAATGAACTTTCAGTTCACTATTTGGACTACTTTTAAACAAGCCTTTAATTTCCCATGACCCAAAGCACTGGTTTAAAAGGTAGGTCTCAGCAACTACCTTAAATATAAGCATTACTAGAAAATACAAAATTTTGCTCTCTGCTGCTTCATTTGACATTGTGAATTCAGTTCTCCTCACCTCTAGGAGTCTTTCTTGACCAAAATAATACTACCAAAGCCTTTCCTCTTTGACTTAAATAATGTTACTGTATTCTTAACTCAAAAAGATTCTGAATAAAATAACCCTTCCCTAAACCATTTGCACTTTTCCACCCATGACATCTCTTCCTATGTTAACACAGTGGGGTTTTACAGGAATAAGCAGTGTTATTGGTGTAAACTCCATTGTTTCTCCCACTGCTGTCTGGATGATGCTTCCATCATATCAGCAACACTCACAGCTGGTGACTACGTGATTGTGAGACTTTATGCACAGGGGCACCTCAGGGAGAACTGGGAAGATTTGTCAGCAGCCCAACGTGACGCTGCATCAGTTCTAACAGCAAATTTCCTTCTAAAACTCTCTGTGACCTGATAAAGTCTGAAGTTCAGTTTTGGGCTTCCCAGTACAAGATAGACATTGACATTCCAAAGTGAGTCCAGCAGAGAGCTACCAAGATGATCAGGGCAGAGCACACAATGAACTGAGAGAGACTCAGAGAATTGGGGTTTTTTTCAGTCTTCAGAAAGCTTTGGCAGGACCTTACTGCTGTCTAACACCACCTAACAAGAACATGTATATGAGACAGAGCCAAACTCTTCCAAGAGGTGAACACTGGATAGAAAAGATGCAACAGATAAAAGCTGCAACACGCAAAAGTCAAACTTAATGTAAGGAATTTTCCCTCCCCTCCCCCCTTTTTTTTTAAACCACGAGGGAGGACAAGCACTAGAAAATGTTGTCTGCAGATGGCTGTAAAATCTACATATTTGGAGGTATTCAAAACTCAGCTGCACACAGGCCTGAGCATCATGCTGTTCTTGAAGCTGCATTGAGCAGGCAGCTGCACTAAGTGACCTCCAGAAGTCCCTCCTCACCTACATTAGTCTGAGTTTACTAAGTGCATCAACCCTTTTCGAGTAATTACACCAAAATGATTCCTATAGCATTTTTGCTTTTGAAATAAGGACTAGAATTTGAATATCAGAACTCAAAGCACTGCAATTCATACTTTTTTTTATTTTTAAAGAAAGAAAGAAACCACATTCAGGGAAAATATTCCACTTTCATCACCCACAAGAATTGACTAAGAAACAGCTTTGAGATGCCATTACTCAGCTGAGACACTTCAAATGGTACATGCCAATCCACAAACTGCTGTCTTTCATAGCTGATCAAAATCATCTTGCCTCCCAGAGCAATTAGGACTGCTGGATTTGCTCCCTATCAAATTCTGAACACAGCAAAGCATGGGCAAACCCACGCATTCGGGCAGACACCACCAGCTACCACTGGCCAGATGTGAGACTGTGGTGCCTCAACTAACAGGATCAATTTGAGAGGCCTACAGAATTGCAGCTGACAGAAGCCTAAAGCATAACATTGTCCCTGTACATAGTAGCGTGCTGTCTCTCAGTAACTGAGCCTTACAGCTCAGAGAGAAGACAGCCAGATATCCATGCATGACAGCCACCAAAAGACTAATCTCAGCTATCTGAAAAGCAGCACGAGTTGTGAGCCAAGAACACCTAAATTCTGTATTTCAGGACCTGATTCAGGAATATTTCCCCCTGCCATACAGGAATAATTTCACTGAAAGTAAAACAACAGCGTTTTCCAGCAATGCTGAGAAAGATGATTAAGGCAGCCTTCAAAACTCCTTCAAGCATAGGAAGAAAAGTAACATTATGGAAAGCAGGAGTATCCTCAACTTTTTTCATTTACTGGTACTAATAATTCTGTGTGCTTTAATCCTCTTGTTTCACAGGCTGTTTAATAAGGAATTAGCACAAAAGCACAAACCTATTTCTGACACAATCAAAGCTGGAAATCAGTTTCTCCCTTATGGGACTATTCATACAGGCCAAACTGCATTCATTCAGCCTACGTGTGCCATTTTGAGACATTTTCAAGAGGCTACACTGAGTTCAGTGTATAAACTATCTATCACTATGGGTGACATCTGAACTAGAGCTACCTGTTCCATTCTAGACTTAGAATGATAGAATCATTCTGGTTGGAAAGGACCTTTAAGATCTTCAAGTCCAGCTGTAAAATTAGCACTGCCAAGCCCACCACTAAACCATGTCCCTCAGTAACACATCTACATGTCTTTTAAACACCTTCAGGGATGGTGACTCAACCACTTCCCTGGGCAGCCTGTTCCTGTGCTTTACAACCCTTTCTGCAAAAAAATTTTTCTAAAATGCAAACCTAAACCTCTCCTGGTGCAACTTGCAGCTGTTTCCTCTCATCCTACCACTTGTTGCTCAGCAAAACAGAGTGACTTCCACCTCACTACAACCTCCTGTCCAGCAGTTGTAGGGTGTGATAAGATCTCCCCCAAGTTTCCCTTTCTCCAGGCTGAACAACCCCAGTTCCCTCAGCTGTCCCTTATAAGATTTCTGTGCTAGGCCCTTCACCAGCTTTGTTGCCCTTCTTTGGACACACTCAGGCACTTCAACGTCCTTTTCGTACACTAGCTGCATTTGGGTGGGGAAACAAGAAGGTAAAAACTTGCTTTAGCTATTTATATGTTTTGGATGTGTGGAAAAGAAAAAAAAAAAAAAAACACGAAAAAACCACAACCAACAAGAACCCACGAAAAGAAGAAAACGGTAAGTTTATGACAAACTGCAGGCCAGCCCAGCCCAGGCAGCACCGCTGCATGCCCGGGGCAGCGGGTCGGGGCAGCAGACACCCACGGCTCTGCCTCCAGGGCAGACGCTACTTACAGCCCTGGTCTCGTACAGCACCAGCTTCTGCACCGAGCTGATCATGGGG
>NW_008586802.1:4038-5803 GCF_000691845.1 Merops nubicus | reverse complement strand
CGGGGGCCTCCCTGCAGCCAGCCCGGCCTGCCGAGACCCCCCCGGCCCCGCTGCCTCCCCGCAGCCCTTCTCCCGCGGATAAACCGGCTGGGCAGCGCCGGTAACGGGAAGGGAGGAGAAACGCCCCCCTCCTCCAGCTCCCATCGCCACCGGCTCCACACCAGGAGCCCCCGGGTTTGCCGAGCTGCTGGTCACATCCCGCATCTCTTTGCCAGCCCTGCCACCCCTCCTTGCAGACCCCACAGGAGGCACAACCTCTGTTTTCATCCCGGATGTGGTTTTCCACATGCCCAGCACAGCTGGGCGCTCCCTGCCTCAGTTTCCCCATGTGCAACACTCCACCCAGCCTCAGCAGGGCTCTAGTAGGATGCATGGAAAGGCCAGATACTGAAGGGAGACTGGCATGGATGTACCTGAGAAGAGGAGTCCTAGAACCATTTAGGTTGGAAGAGACTTTTGAGATGATGAAGTCCAACCATTAGCACAGCACTGCCAAGCCCACCACTAAACCACGTCCCTCAGCACCCTGCCTAAAGTCCTTTCAACGCCTCCAGGGATAGAACAATTGGCTGCAAGAGCTCCCAGGCTGTCCAAGAGCCAAAACCCTGGCCTGGGACAACATTCCCTTCCCTCCTGCAGACCTGAGCACCCTGGGCCCCCAGCAGCTCCCAGCCCTACAACAGCACAACGGGCACCAGGCAAGAACAAGGAGGTCTCTGCTTGCCCCAGGGGCTCCCTCCTCCCTCCCAGCAGCCTGCCCCACCGGGGGCTGTCCCAGCACAGTCCTGGTCCTGTCCACCAGTTGCCAGTAGTGCTGCTGGGCTGCAGACCCCCTCCTCACCCAAGGGGTTTTACAGGCACAGGAAAAAATGCAATGGTCAACAGGATATCAAATCACTTGGGGCCCCAATTCACCTCTTTCCACCAGCTCCCCCATTTCTCAGCCCCACAGCTCAAGGGAAGCCCCATTCCATCCTGCATCCACAACAGAGCAGGAGGGGCAGTGCCCCAAGGAGGCAGAGGTGACCCCCCCAGCCCAGCTCAGCCCTGGCAGGAGGCAGGGGAGGGCTGGGTGGGAGGTGCAGGGCTAATCCCCAAAGGCCCCATTCCTAATCCTGACTAATGGACTCTTTTCACCGTCGACAATGGAGTTATCCATCTGGAAGGGGATCTCCGGCCCTGGAAGGCACAGCTGGTGGGGGCTGTGCCTGGGCAGAGAGGTTTGACCCCCTCTCACACTCAAACCTCTGCTCCCAGCCCAAAAATCACAGCCCTCCACCTGCACCAGTGCTCCCCACTGAAGGTATGAGTGTGTGCACCCCATCATTCCCTCAGTACCTCCACCATGGAATCATGCAACCCCCTCACCTCCACTCCAAGCCCCAGGCTGTAAATCCCCCTCCCTGCCCCTCTCAGCCCTTTATAGGGACCCCGGGGGCATCCCAGCTGGGTCCTGTTACTGCTCCTATTGCTGCTCCCTCAGCCTTAAAGAGATGGGTCCCCCTGCTCTGGGGGTACCAGGGGGGTTCCCTTGGTTCTCACCCCCCCACAGGGGTTTCCTCACAGACTTGTGCACCCATGGGTGCAGCCCCTGCAGGGACAGGGCTCTGGGCACTGTCCCCCTGCAAAGGGTGTCCAGGCATCCACCCCAAAGCTGCACCTCAAGCCTGCAGCAAGCCCCAAAACATCAGCTGCCACCTCCTCCTCCTCATCCCACCTCCTCGATGACTTCCTCCTGGCCTGCTCCACTCGTCCCCTCTTCCTG
>NW_008586802.1:1707-4014 GCF_000691845.1 Merops nubicus | reverse complement strand
CCTTCCCAGCCTCTCCGAGGCTCCTCCAGCCCTCTCATGCCTTTGGGGTGCGTTGTGCACCACCCCGAGGTGAGGATGGAGACGCAGAGCTGGGTCTGATGGCAGCGGTGTCGTGCTGGGGGTGGGGACCCCCATCCCAGCCACCCTCAGACTGGCTTTTTGGCACGCTGTGGGTCTGCAGAGAGAGCAGCTGTGCCCTGGGGGTTCAGATGGTGCCACTCAGTGCCCAACAAATCCTTCAGCAGCCCCACCAGGCCATGGGTGGTCCACCCAGTGCGGTGGGAAACATGGATCCATGGATCCAGGCATGACTGAGAGGGAAAATCAGGGCAGGAGGGAGCTGCTGTGGCAAGCTGAGTCACCTGCTCTGCCAGGGCCGTGTTATTTCGGAGAGCTGTGTGGGCAGATGCTGATAACACACTTTCTTCTTCCCCACAAATTCTTCCATGCTGCAGCAGGGGGTGAAAAGCAGGGACGTGAGCTGGGCAGAGGGCTGGCACTGAACCCTTCCTCTTGGCCTCCTGCTTTGGGTTGTGGCTGATGGATTCAAGCCTCAGGAGAGAGCTGAGCACGGGCACGCTCATTGCACCTTTGGCCCCGCTGCCGGAGCCTCCTTGGAAGCTGTTTTGGGGCCAAAACTCACCAGAGGGCTGGTGTGGGTGGCTGGCAAAGGGACTGCAGGGCAGGGGGCTGGGGAGGCACAGCAGGAGCTGCCACCATCACATTCACGTGGCTTATTTTTCTCCCTAAGAGACTACAAAAAGCTCCTGGGGCTTTCTCACCCTCTGCTCACAAAATGTGCCACGTTTTCCTGCAAGATGGGCTCTGAAGAATGGACACATCCCTATTTATCCCCACACCCCCCCTTTTGGTTTTTTTGTCTTTATGTTTGAAAGGCTGGAAAGCATTCCCTGCTACCTGATTATTTTGACCCACAAACTGCCCCGTGCCTCCCATCTGGTGCTCCTGGGCACTTCCACAGGGCTGTGGGTGCCTCGTGCCCTGGCAGAGCCCCCAGGGACCGGGCAGGATGCTGGGTCCAGGACAAAGAGCATTGTCCCCTCTGCCGAGGTTAATAACTGCTGCACAAAAGGTCTTTTAAGCTTCCCCAGTAAAATCCATTCTCCTGCTGCAGGACCCGGGGCCCAGCCTCCATTGCACCTCTGCAGGGTCCTCAGGGGCAGCTGGAGGAAGGGGCAGGTTTTGGCTTTAGCTTCTCATAATGTAAAAACCACACCAGAAGACAAGCTGGAGCAGGAAGAGAGGGACAAAGCCCAGCCCCGGGACTGCCCGGCCGTCTGTGCTTTCCTGTCCACCTTCTTCCTTCATTTGTTTGAGCCTCTCCTATGCCTAACATCCAAACTTCTTGTAACGGGGGCACTCCAAGAGTTTCCATCCTTTATTGTGCTCTGGGTGCAATCAAATTAGGCTAATAGGATAAACTCAGCTAATAAAGCACCGAGCAACGACCACTGATTGCTCCTGATGGCTGCGAGATGTGGGGACACATCACCCCCCCTTTTGGACTCCCGGCTGGTGGGGTTCAGATGTGTCCCCGGGCTGACTGAGCCCCCTCAGGACAGCATCCCATGGGAAAACTACCCCGGGTGAGATCCACTGCTCCCAGCCCCTCTTTTAGGGCTGCCCTTTGTTTTCCCTGGTGCTGCTGCTTTATTTTTTTAAATACTGCCTAATACAATTTTAATGAGGCTGGGGCGCCTGCCAACTGTCAGGAGAGCTGCTGGAGAACCTCTGCTGAGCTGCCTGGTGGCATATGGCAGCGAGGCTGGGGCAGCCAGGTACCCCAGGGTGTCCCCCGTGGCCCCCAGCAGTGGCAAGGGACACACTGGGGACCCTGGGGAGATGCAGCCAGGGTGCTGGGTGTGCACCCAGGGCTTGTTCCCAGCCCCGCGCCAGGGGTCCCTGATCACTGTGTGGGTTTGGGAAAGGTGCTTATCCCACTGGAGGACAGCTCGCTGGGCCGTGCAAGGTCACCTGGTCCTGCACAAGGGCTCCTGTTGTCACCAAGCCCTGTCCCACAGGGGGATGGAAGTGGCTGGAGAGAGGAGTCCCCAGTCTCTGCCAAGCCCTTCCATGGGGTACCCGTGCTGAGGGGGCTTCCCAGGCCAGCCCTGGCCACCCAGCAGCCACTGCCACCACCACGGGGGACATCAGCACCCCTGGGATGTCCATCTGCATGTGCCAATGCCACTGAGCTGGGGTTCACAGTGTGTGGGGGTTTCAGGGGAGCATAAGCCAGCCCGGGGCCCCTGTGCTGCAGAGAGGAAAACCTGCGAGCAGCTCCCT
>NW_008586802.1:1176-1582 GCF_000691845.1 Merops nubicus | reverse complement strand
TGGCTCCAGCAGGGACAAGGGGGGCTCTGGCTGCATGTGCCAGAGGAGTGGAGAGGAGAGGAGAGGAGAGGAGAGGAGGATGGACACAGACCCCAAAGTATCCCCCAGCTGCTGTTCTTTGGGCTGGTGCCTCCATCTCGGTCCCATTGTGCCACCCTGCCCTTTCACCCAGGGGTGTCTCCCAGCTGCCCTGGGACTGCTCCTCTTCCCTCCCGGGGGACAAACCACCCACCCCCCTCAAGCCCCCTGTGCCGCCGTTGGCACCATGCTGGCGTGCCCCACAACCCACCCTCCCTGCAACATCCCCGGGCACCAGCTCCCTGGGCAAACCCGACTTCAGGAGCTCGACTGAAAGCCCCAGTTCTGCTCCCAAACGCAGCCGAGCTGCGATCAAAACGGCCCAGGC
>NW_008586802.1:336-572 GCF_000691845.1 Merops nubicus | reverse complement strand
AGAACCGATTAGTCACGGTGGCTTGGGAAGATGATGGGGAATGCAACAGAGAGGGGGAAGCCCAGCGCCTGCCTTCCTGCTCCAGCACGCACGGGTGAGCTCGGGAGGCAGCTTTTGGCCTCCACATCCCCAGGCTGGGGGGCTGCTGGTCGCTCTTTGCCTCCACGGTGACACATGGGGACATCTCAGCCAGCGTTTGGGGCTCTCCCATCCCGCCCAGGGAGAGGGGGCAGGCT
>NW_008586802.1:0-250 GCF_000691845.1 Merops nubicus | reverse complement strand
GCAGTGCCAGCCCTGCCACGCTGCTAGAGAAAACAGGGTGGGTTTTCTTTCCTCCCCCTGCATAATCGCTGTTTTCTTTTTTGGTGGAGAAGAAAAGCCGTTTCTTCCTCAGCTCAGCACCATCTGCCTGCTGCAGCAGGAGAAGGCAGAGCCTGGCAGCTGTGGGCCCGGGCAGCTGCTCGGCCTCGCCTGCTTTTAGCAAGAGGAGAAAAAAGGGTTTGCCAGATAATCGTGGCTCTGCCCCGCTGGA
>NW_008586801.1:5096-5299 GCF_000691845.1 Merops nubicus | reverse complement strand
GCACATTCCATCCACCCTGCTGGAACCAAGCTGGGGGCCAGGGCTGGTGCTGTCCTACCAGTTCCCCTTATTGCTCATTTATGCAGTTATTTAAAAGAAAAACCCAACCAAAAACCAACGCCCAAAGTCGCCCGGGGTGGGGTGGGGGTTGCTCCCTGGCCACGGGGCCCCAGTCCCGGCTCTTTCCCGTGACCTTTGCCGAG
>NW_008586801.1:3020-4936 GCF_000691845.1 Merops nubicus | reverse complement strand
AACACTTTTTATTTTTAATTGCTGCCGTTGGGGGGGCCCGGGGGGGGCAGGGCAGTGCCTTGGTTCGGGCTCTTTGCACGAGCGGGCTGTGAATTCCCCGCGTGGTCAGTCGGACAGTGATGTTTCAATCGGGGCTCTTGGCCCGTGCCAACCTGCCCGGGTGTGGAGGCAGGAGGTGGGGTCCCAGGGATCTCCCTGCAGCCTCCAGCCTGGCTCTGGGGGCTGCATCCAGCCCTGGCCCGAGGGTGCCAGCCTCTTACTTGCTGTGCCTGGTCATGGTGATGGTGTGTGCACCGTCTCTGAGGTGTGCCACGCTGGGCAGAGGGGTGTTTTAGGGTGAAGAAGAGGCTTTTGGGGGTGACAGAGCTGGGATGGTGGCGTGCAGGCCATCCCCAAGCTGTGCCACACTAGGAAGAGGGTCTTTTTGAGGTGAAGGAGAGGCTTTTTGGGTTGTAGAATCTGGGATGATGATGTACATGCTGTGCTGTGCCAGGCAGAAGGGCTGGTTTTGGGTGAAGGAGCTGGACTAGTGGTGTGCATGCCATGCCGTGCAGAAGGTCTTTTTGGGGTGAAGGAGAAGCTTTGTGGGGTGCACAGGCATCTGAGCAAGGCTATATGTTATTAACCCTGTAATGGCCACCACACAGAGCTGGGCTCTGGTGGATCTACCTTGGCACCACCACAACCAGGGAGCGTTTTTAGGGGTCCCATTTATTCTGCCCTGGATGTGACCCTGTAACAAGGGACACACAACCCTTACTCTTGGTGCTCAGGGGCTGATGCTGTTCCCTCCACCAGGTCCCTGCCACCTCCTTGATGGGTCAGGCTCCCCCGGGCAGTGTGAGGACCACCTCAGCCAGGATCCTGCTGCTTCACAAGACTTACGTTAATGTTTTTCCTGGGCTGGATACCTGGGCTGCTGCCAGGAGCAGCATTTAACTCATGGAAGGGAAAACATTTGGCCTCTGACCCAAGTGCCTGTTAACAACACTGTGGTCCACGTTTCTGAGATGCCGGGGCTAAAAACAGTCCCGGTGACTCAGTCTCTCACTGGTGCTGTCAACTGACCCTGGCTTTTATTTGCCAAGTCCCTCCGCCTCCTCCTTCTCCCTTTCAGGGCTGCGTGCTCCCCACACAGGGAAGCTGCCTCTGGATGGGGCTGGGGTGGCTCTGACCATCTTCCTGCCTGACCCGTGTGCTCCCCAACCCATCTTCTGCCCGCTGGGTGGGTGATGGAGAGGGCACTGTTGCTCACTGGGGTTGGAAACGGGGCCATCCTCCCCTTTCCCACCACCCCACCCTCATCCTGGAGGCTGGATGGCACCTCTGGAGCCTCTGGTCCAGCCCCAAGCGTGGCTAACTTGGGCGTAGATCAGGGTCTCCAAGGATGGAGGTTGCCCCGTTGCCAGACCTTGTCACCCTGCCCCTTTCTGGGGCTGCCCACCGTGGCACTGCACCGCTCTGCGTGCTGATGGAGGAGGAGGACCCCAGCCTTCTTCCTGCTGGGCACCAGCCTTACCCAACCCCTGACACCACGGGTACGCTGGCATGGCATGAATCACCCTGCCATGGCGAGTGCCCCGAGGGAGAGTGGCACAGGAGTGGATGGGTGCCAGCCTATTGCTGGCAGGGGGGCACGGCAGCAGCTCACTGTGATCTGCTTGGGGGGCACAGCGAGGTGCCACGGTGCCCTCGTGGGACAGGGGCACACCCAGCACGGGTCCAAAGGGGATGTGGTGCCAAAGGGGTCCCTTTGCCATCACCAGCCTCCCAGTGCCCACTGGCACTGCCATCCTGGTAGGTGCCAGAGGGACCCAGAGGCGTCGGGGCCGGATCCAGCTGCGTGGTGCTGGTGTTTCCATCCACTGTGGGCACACAGGGGGTGGGGGATCCCTGCGTGCCACATCCCCTGGAGC
>NW_008586801.1:2677-2959 GCF_000691845.1 Merops nubicus | reverse complement strand
TTCCTCGGCGGCCGTTCTCCCTGCGCCTGTGTAGGGGGCACGAGGGGGCAGAGCCAGCCCGGGCGCTGGCACCCCGGAGAGCCCGCCAGTGGTGGCTGCATCTATTTTTGCCACTCTTTTTTTTTCTCAGCTGGGTTGCTAATTCCTGTGTTGCAGTGAGAAAAGCAAGCAGGTTTGGAGGGTTTTTGCAACTTCCCCCCCCTGCACCCCGCGTGGCTGCTGCTGTGTTAAAGGCAGGGTGCTGAAAATGAGGAAATACAGAGCCGGGCCGGCCCCGGCGAG
>NW_008586801.1:1283-2361 GCF_000691845.1 Merops nubicus | reverse complement strand
GGGCTCTGCGGGTGCTGGCGAGGAGCTGAGCTGCTTGCACTGCTTGCTTCTCCTTTTCCCTGCCTGCTGCCCTCTCGGCTGTCAGTGAAGCCACCCAGGGTGGTGGGGGCATGGGGGGCACGGCCCCCACCCCAGCTCCCCTCCTTCCCCCGGGGGTCCCTGCTCCCAGCTGAAGTCACCCATTGATTTTTCCACTCATAAGTGGCCACGATCGACGTTGGAAACAAACACACGGGGCCGGGCGGGCGGCTCCTCGGTGCGATGAGTTTGGGGGTTCTCAGCTCCCCCTCTTGTCCCTCCAGCTTTGGAGGGGGAGGGCAGGAGGTGGGTGGCACTGGCTCTGCATGTGAATGTGTGTGCCCCTACGTCGCAGGCGGGGCGGGGGGGTGGGTAACACGATCTCCCTGTATTTTCCAAGGGCTAAATCTGGAAACTGCCTTGTGGCAGCTTTTATTTCTAACCCACACCTGGGCACGGCAGTGATGCCTGAGCAGGAGGTGGTGGGGGAGTGCAGGGTGGCTCTGGGTGCTTTGTGCCATCAGAGTGGCACTGGGTGGCCCACCCTGGCTCTCTGCAGAGGGTCTGGGGGCTCTGTTGCTGAGCAGCACCTGATGTCACTCCAGGAGTGCTGGTGGTTGCCGAGCAGCTGGCTCTGTGTCCCTGGCTGTTGCTTTATACATTGGCAGCCCTGGTGGTGGTTGCCGAGCAGCTGGCTCTGTGTCCCTGGCTGTTGCTTTATACGTTGGCAGCCCTGGGTGCAGGGATGTCAGGCTCCCGTGGGGACAGGGGACAGCTTGGGGCTATGCAGGGGACGAGTGAGGGTCAGGGCAGCTCTGGGAGCTGGTCACCCCCGGCTGGAGCCACCCCTGAGTGCTGCCCTGGCACAGAGGGAGAGCGCTGGGCTCTTGATGAAATAACACTCCCAGAGGAAAAGCAAGAAAGGTCCAGAAATAACCGTGTTGCTAAAGAGCAGTGGAGATGTTTTGAAAGGAGATTAAGTCCCTGGCTCTGGCCCTGTGTGTTGTCCCGGCGGTGGGTCTAGGGTGCTGGAGTGTGGCTGGGGCCCCCACCAACCCCC
>NW_008586801.1:264-1189 GCF_000691845.1 Merops nubicus | reverse complement strand
GCTGGTGCCCACACAGCCCCCTGGTGCTGATGGAGCCTACCCAGGCTCTCCAGCACCCAGGGAGCTTTTCCCTTGAAGAGCTCCTCTGGCTTTAGGGTGCAATCCTGCAATAATATATGATTAGTTTTTCCCCCAGCCCCAAGGAGGCAAGGGCAGGGTCATTGGGGTTTTGGAGCATAGCTTGAGTTACCCTTGGGAAATCCATTCCTTTTCCCTGTGTTCCTAACTCAATCCAGGGCTGGTGCTTTGGGATCCCCCGTGCAGCTGGGGGTTGCAGCCAGGGTCAGGGTCAGCCCAGCTCTGCAGCTTCTCCTGCAGATGGTTTAGGATGGGCAGCACACCCTGTGCCACGGGCAGGGGGGTGAGGTCCCACCTGGGTACCAGCTGCTCCAGGCACAGCAGAGCCTCCCTGTGTCCCTCCCAGACAGGAATGGTGGAGTCAGGGGGTGGAGAGCTGCCAGGGCCATCCACCCTTTCCCTGTTCCCTCCTACCTTCCCACCCTTCAGCCCCTCTTCTCCCTTGGCATCCCGTTCCCATTGCTCCATCACCCTCCCTGGACCTCCCACCGCCTTCCACCCTCCCCTCCTCTGGGGACGTGTCCCCAGCAGGTGCCTTGGCAGCACCCCCAGGACACCCGATGCCTGGGCATGCCCTGGCCAGCCCTGCTGCCCGCTCAGAGCCAGGCAAACCACTGCCCGTGCACTGGGACAGAACCTTGCTGGGGTCTCCTCCAAGTGGGGACCACGCTGGGGTTGCCTCTGGCACGAGCCCAGCTCGGGCTCAGGGGGAGAGCCCCTGGGAGTGCTTTTTCCAGGAAATCTTTCACCTGCCCAGGAACAACAGGCATCCCGGGTGGAGCCGCACTCCTGCGTGCTGCATTTTCACCCCCTTGGTCCAGGGGACAGTGAGGGGTGTCCCCAGGGT
>NW_008586801.1:0-233 GCF_000691845.1 Merops nubicus | reverse complement strand
GGTGGGGGGGCCTGCACTGCCCTTTCCCACTGCTGGCTGCAGCCCTCCTGCCGGGGCTGAGTCAGAGTGAAAGCAGAAGCTGCTCGACGTTTCGGGGGGCGGGGGCCCAGCCAAGCAGAACCGAGCGGGTTATTTTAAACCTGACCTAATTTCCCCCGGCTCCTTATTGAGCCCAGCTCTGGCCATCCTTCCCCATCCTCTCCCTCAGCAGCTCCACTCCTTGGGAGCTTCCC
>NW_008586800.1:16217-24443 GCF_000691845.1 Merops nubicus | reverse complement strand
CAATATCTTCCAAGGCCGCCTTCAAGTACTCCTGCCATAATTAGCAATCTTGTTAGACTCTTGCAAAAGAGCTAATAGATTTCTACCGAACTGTGCTATTACTGATAGGCAAACCACAACATAAGGAACAAAGTTCACATGCAACACAAAACATATTTCTTAAAGAGATTCAGAGTATTTGGTGAAATTCCCTGACAGTTCTTTCTTACAAAAAAAAAAAAAAAAAAGTATATATCACAGCTTATTTAAAGCAAACATTTTCTAGGAAAAGAAACAGAATCTAGTATGGTAAAAGTAGGTGGTGCAATATAAAATGGATTTTCTGCAGATGATGGATGATATTTTACTAATTCAAATCAAACACAAGTAAGCAAATTAGAGCCTTGCAGTCTGGTTTCCTAATAAAACTTATTTCTTCCTCTATGTACTAGGCTCATTTGCCAGTTTTGATACAATTTGACTGAGGGGGAGAATCTCACTAAATATTAATTTCCTACAGATTTGCTTCAATATGTAGTCAAGTAAAAAGAAACTGTAGACCATCTAGGAGACAGAGGTATTAACATCACCACCATTATACAGAAATCACAACGGGCCTCAATTTTGACACAAAAAGCCTTAGAAAGTAAGGCTAAATAGTTCTGAATATATTCTTAGTGGGAAAATAAATTCTGTTCTATAATTAAAATTTCAGCACACCACCATAAGTCATTCAAAACATTCTTCTCCAACCTGACTCAAGACTCAAAAAGGATGTCTGCGTTACACAGTAGTAACTGATACAAACCACATGTTACTACCAGTTGTGTGGCACCCTCCAGGCTTTGTGGGTCTCCATGGGGGTAAGGGTTTCCCAACTCCTACCCTTGACCACAAAAGCCTAGGAGCCTCTGAGCTTCAAGACCAAGGCTGCAGTGGAGGAGACCAAGAGATACAGGAAACCACAGTGTTCATCTCTGCCACATGTCAGGCTCTGCCGAAGAAAAGACTTCTCCCAAGTCTGCATTTTCCACACAAAACACAGTTGAACCAGGCGACCCCAAGCTTTCATCCTAGCAAACACATGCAATGAAAACCAAGACAGCTACATGGATGTCATGAAAATGTCACAACAGTTGTGCCGAGTATGCTTGTCCATGGTTGGCAATGTCCTCACAGTCCCCCACTGAAGCCTCTAGTGGCTAAAGGTTTGGGGAACAGAAAAAGAGAGGGAGAGAGAAGGATCCCCTGCTGCCAGTAACCTATGAGGAATTTTAAGGGACAACTATGTGAGAAGTGGAAGGAGAAGTGATGCTTGATGCGTAGCAGTACTCAACAGAAAAGTCTGGATGTGCTTCATAGTGGAGCAGAGTAATCTGGGCAATTCAGATGGAAGCAGATTTTTCATTTATTTATTTATTTATTTATTTATTTATTTTTAGTAAAGACTTTAAATATTTCTTTCCATTTTATTTTGGGCACTTCCAAAGTAACCCAAACCAAGCACCTTGGAGCATTTCAGTGTCCAAAAAAGGCTGCAACATGTGAATGAACAAGAATTTCCAGATGGCACGTCTCGTGAACTCAAATAAGACATCCCTGGAGTATTAAGTAATGAAGTTTCTACTTCCTCCAGCTACTTGTTGCCTGCAAGAATTCAGATGGCACCAAAGCATTTCACTGGAAATAAAAACATTTTAAGCCTCACAGTCCTACTTCACTTGAAACCTGAAGTGGTGTCAGGAAGCCCTTGTCTATAGAGACAGGGTGTGTATAGGATAAGCCAAGTCTGATGAATCTTGGCTTCTGTGTTTGGATGGTATATTGTTTTGATAACAGTGGTCCTAAGTTCAAACAGACTGGAATGAGGGATGAGCAGCAGAACAGGGGCTGCAGGCTTCATAGCTATGTAATGCATAATTGATAACAAATGGCGCACTATTGAGAAACACAGCATGTTCCTGCTATCATTTTTTTTTTCTCCTAGAGGTATAATTTAGTCAAAAAGCATTACTAGTTCCAAATAAACTTATGATATAGAAAACAAACTGTAGTGCTGTGTGCAGCTAATACCTTTACATTTCCTTGTAGACAGCACTTTGAAACCTGAAAGGAAGATAGTTCTAGGCATGAAGTGATGACTAAAATAACAGAAAAAAAAAGCAGCTCCATTCTGAGAAGGAATGAGAGCAAATAACTAAAAAGATGACAGAAGTCAAAAGATAATCTGCAAGAAAATAGCTTTTGGACTGTTACAGATTAAGAAACTAACTTGGGCTCCAGTAAAAAATCAGAATGTTTACACAGACATGAACAGTTCAGGAAATACAACATTAAGAACCCCAAACCTTTTGTTTGATCTATAATGAAATGTTTAGTTTCTGTATTCTTAAACTACTTCTTGTTATTGTTAAAAAAAGATCAGCCTTGAAAACAAAATCATTGTTTCAAAACCACTTAAACTCCCTTTCACCAACTTTATTAATCTATAATGTAGCTTAATACCCCGCAGGGCCTCCTGGCAGCCTGTCCAACACCTTCCCACTGCCCACCACCTCCTCCCCAGGGAAAGGACAAGAATTAGTGTCAGCATTGTTCACAGATGAATAAACATATGCTCCTTCCTGCACTCCCTAGCAGTCTGGCCTGGATGGGAAGCAACCATGGGGGTGACAAGGGAACTAGGGATGAGAGATATCTCCTCCCAACCATGAGCTGCCCAGTGCAGTCCCAGGCACTGCTGCACCCCTGCTAAAGTTCGCAGGAGTAGCCCAGTTTAGCCCACTTTAAATTATCCCTGGAATAAGGCTTGTGGTGGCCCAAGAATATTCAACACCACCACTGAGTTTGGTCATGAATGGTTAAAAAAATGGCAAAGAGAAGCCAGCATATCCTGTCACACTACTACAGCATACACACATGCTGGGAATAAAGAGCTGGTATTTCAGTCTCAGCTTCATGAAAGGCAAGAGAACAAATCTTAAATGCAAAAAGATGTTCCAGTATCCCCTTCAGTCTCTCACCTGCTCTTCACAATGCATAAAAATCTTAACTGCTGCTAATTCAGAAGTGTCTACCCTTATTTAAGGACAATCTCTTCCATAAACAGATGCTATAGCTCTTTTAAAAAGCAACACAATATTTCTGCTCCTTTCATCACAGTTTTACCAGGCCACTACAAGCCATTACATAAGCCTTGTTTTCTCCTACCCCATAACATCATTCATTTTTCTTTCCCTCAGAAAAGAGATGATCACCATAGTTAGTCTTGCCAGAAGTTCCTTCAAATATTGGAGAGGGCAAAATTTAGGTATCTTAATACATTTTGGAGGTACGACTAAAAGCACAATAGGAATAACAGACACAAATAACTTTCCATGACCAATCTTATATCCTCACTTCTTTTCCACAGAGGATTCAAAGTACACTTTACCTCACTTACAAAATGGTTGATTTAGACTGTATCTGCATATTGCTTCTGTTACAATAAAGGGAATAAATTATATTAATGAAGAGTGCAGTTGGATTCAGATCAATTGTAGACATGTTCCTGCATAGCATCAGGCATACTAAGTCTTGACACTTGGTAGCAGGCTAAGCATCACTATCATACATCACATACTTAGTCCTAGACAAGTTCTAACTTGGTTTCATTCACAGAATGAAATGATCCATAAGGATTTGCCTCAAATTCACTTTGTCCAGGATGAGGGAGACAGCAAAGTTTGTACATCTTATGCTTAGCCAGACTCTCCAGCTTGTCCATAATGTGCCACCAGTACTGAACAAGTTAGTGAGCTTATTTTTGAGAAATCCGACATTTAAAACCCCCAAATATTCAGAAAGGGAATTAATAAAATATTTTAAAACTTTGTATTTTCATACTAGTGACTGAAACTTGTTCTGAACTTACAGCTTACAACTATGGTTCCTAAAGTAAATACTAATAATCAACATAAAGTTTATGTTTTACAAAGCTACCTGTTCTCATAATTATATTATAAGAAGCAAATGCCAAGAAGCCTAAAGGAAAACAAAGTTAGAGGCTAAAATCTATACATTAATATACTTCTTCATTTCAGGGAAATAATCTGGATAAATAGGATATAGGAAGAAAGAGTCCAAAACATCTTCCCCATTTTGAGCAGCTTAACAGCTTTGCAGGGTAGGTGAAAGAGGATGTGCCTCATACACACAAGGTTGTCTTTTTCCTCAGCAGAATTAAAGAGAGAAGTGACAGTGTTAATGAAGTGGCAAACAGGTCCATACTGCAGAGATCCAGGTCATGAGAAGGACATTTCTCAATGCAGTTCTACATCTTAGAATAACCAAGAGCATTCCTCACCATCAATGACTCATGGAGATGATGGGTATCTGAGACACTGCTCAGAGATGTCATGTTGTTGGCACTGCATTCATCCTAAGGATACCTTTCAGCATCACACCAACTTCCAAACTTGCTGACAGGCTTATCTTTTCACCACCCAACTACCTTGACAAAGAATAGAGAAAACAAAGCCACAACTGCAATTCCGGTCCTGAAGCTTTTTTTTCCCTTCTTTCCCCTTCATATGGCATGAGGCTTTTTTTCCATCAAGGGAAACGATAGCTGAAGCAATTAACTACATTCACAGTATAGGAAATCATTTTATACAGCTGCTGCCACACACACAATAGACACAAAATAGTTTCAATATCAAACAAAGGAGGTGGTAGTTTACTCTTGAATGAAGAAATTAGTTGTCAAACACACTTATGGATTTACTGTTTGAATTTATATTGTGCTCCAGCAAAACATGTAGATTTAATTGTCGCTACAGTATATTCATTTTCTTTGTTAAAATATAGCAAAAGAAGTTTTGCTTTCTACAAGTTTGTTTTGTAATTTGGTTCTGTTACACAAAAACAACTAAAAGTTGAGCAGTGGTGGGGTTGCTAAAGTTAGCCCAACATGGCTCATGAGTTCTGGAAGAAAACAAGCAAGGAGATATATATATATATTTAAAAAATAAGTTATACATATATTTTTTCCATTTTCTTACCTTAAAAAAGCTTAGTTTAATCTAGTCTAATTCTCAGCATCTAGAATGTGAATTTAGGTATTATTTGTAATACCTCATATTTTTTGTTGTTTCCAATTGTGTGAAGAACTTTAAAGAACCCAGAGAAAAGCATGTTTTCTAAAGAGATTACAATATCATTTTTAGAAGCATCACAAAAGGAAAAAAAAAGCATGATGATAGAAGAAAAATATTAGTAAAATCAACCAGAATTCTATCACTAATAATACATAAAATCCATTAGTCAGCAAACCAATAGAAAGGTTGTTTAGCTTATATTCACAGCATGCTGAGCCATTAAAGTCAATTCCACACTCAAAATTATGGATTTAGATCTACAATCATTTTCAGTAAAGTAGCAATAAACATGTAATTGCAGGAACAGCTTCACTACACTTTGACTCGACTCTTCAACAGTGAAATTTTCATTTTTAGAAATAAGTATATGCAGTAACCACACCATGTCTGGTTTTCTACTGAAGCAAATGTAAAAGAAACCTGTCCCCACAGTTAATCATAAAGCATTACTACATTGACCATCAAATGTCTCTTAAAAAGAGAAAGATTCCTGCACCACTGTCAATATTGTGCTTACAGTAAAAATTGACCTAAAACCCTCAAATCACACAGGCATGCTTTCTTCGTTTTCTCTCAAGGTGTTAGTTTGAGTCTAACCTTTTTTGGAGAGGAAAAAAAAAAAGGGTATAAAGGAAATCTTTGTAGGAAGTAGTACTGCACAAACTATAATGACTATGTTTTTAACAAAACTTCTAATTAATTTTTTGTTACTGCTTAGGCATTTTTACAAGCCACTTAAGCATAAAAATAGTACAATCAGGCACAACCTGTAAGGAATTAATGAAAAATACTTCACCCGTAACTAAAGATCACCCAGTCGCTAAATAACTACAAAAACTAAAACTATACTCAAAATTAACAAGAAATGCCTGAAGTAATGCAGTCAAATGCATTCCAGTCAATACCTGACATTTATTTCTGCCACCATGATGCAAGTAACATTTCCTTCAAAGACAGACAAGATGTGACTTGGTAATAAACTGTGACTTCTAATGGTTACTATGATTTTTCTGTTTTCCTTAGGTAACAGTGATACTAAGAAGGAAGCCAATCAGGACTTCCAAAATAAAATCTTGAAGTTGTAACAACAATTTCTGGATTCCTTTTTTATACAATACCAGATGAGCATGGGCTAAATTAAACTTTCTCTAAAAAAAAAAGAAAAAAGAACCCAAGACTGCAAGACTGCTGTGATCTAATCTTTATAGCCAGTATTTAGTTGAAAAGACCACAAACAGGTTCATGGTCCCACACATATGAGTAAAAAAAAAAAAGATTCTGTTCCTGTGTTCATGTACCCATTTGCATACCTACCCTCAATGCCATCCACAAGGGCAAATATTTTAAGACAAAGATTGATTTTGGAAACAGCCCAAACCATAAACACAGCACACAGCAGTCTTAATAGCATCCTTTAAAATGCAACCACATAAAATGAAAAAATAAATATACCCTGGTGTTTCCAGATGTCAGATTCAAAATGTGTCTTGGCTGATGAGTCTCAATTACCTAGATTAGTGGTCTTCCATTTTCGTTAGCTCACATACAACAGCAACAACAAAAAGAATGAATGAGATAGAAGAAAAACGTATTCTACCCTCCATTTCAGTTTTTACTATTACAGCAACAGTTTTGGACAGCTTTTCTCAATGCTGTAGTGTTCTGAGTGATTTAAGTTTTAATTAAGCAGGCAGTAACTTTTAATACGAAGAATTGTTTTGAAACGTGCATCTAGTTTACTGTTAGATGGTCTGCAATACAGCATTGGTCTTCGGTGCCATTTATCCTCTTCTTTGTAAAATTAAAGTACTACCACTCTGAATATCTGTATTACAGACTTGGGGCCCAAACCCATAATCCATACAGACTGTGACAGAAGGTTTCTTTCTCGTATTAAAGCACATGTATGAAAGCAAACCCCAAGAGCACCAAGTGCACACACGTGTTGGAAAGGGTGCAATTCAGAAGCCAGTTCCTAGAACAAGATGAACATATCTCTCTCGAATCAAGAGCTGCACTTCACACCCAGAATTATGTGATCAAGTGTTACTTCAAGATGCAAAAAATCGCTTTTTCCAAACAAAGGCATGAGACCTAAACCAGAATCAATTATTTCATTTTAAGCTCAGTCACAAGAACAAGCAGAAAGTGATAAAAAGAAAAACAAAACCACAAACCACAGCGGAAAGTGTAAGTGCCATGGCGGTCTCTGAATTCAGCTGCTCAGATGATAGGTAACAGGCATATGTGCTACTCAACTTCAGCCACTCCAAGGCAGATGAAGAAAAAATTCAATTCACCACATTTAACTCTATGTATTTACTATGCAAGTGCCTTAAAAATTTACAGCAAGATGAAGTGTGAGCTGTAAGGCTCACAGGTGAGGTTAGGCTGAAGAAGAATTCTCATTTATCTTAATACCAGGCTTAACTCTGAATACGTAACCACTACCAATGGAATTTCAATAACCTATAAATAGTTTATAATACATAAACTGGGAAAGGGATACAGATGTTAGCAAAGGTTTATTTTCTTGCACTTCCAAAGAGCATACAATTTGCTCAGAACCTCTCGTAACAGAAACAAGAATTTCTCTTCATTCCTCTTTGCTGGTGGTTAAATAATATTAAATAATATATCACATCTGAAAAGGGACTATAATTAAATTTTCTTGTCTCAAAAACAGTTTCACTTCACAACTCGAAGTCCTTTGAAACAACTCTACCCAAGCCAGGTACAGATGCACCCTGATGGCACCATTTACCTGTGTTTACAAAACTGCAGAGAGCATGGTTGATGAAGCTTCAGGATATAACTAACATCATATAAACACTTGTTGCTACTTATTACTAAAACAATCATCTCAGAACAACTCGTTCATGCCATCCTTAAGAGTATTTGTTGAAAATTTATTTTTTGAAATCTGATAGAAACTTTTTTTTTTTTTTTTTCTCTTAGGTGCCAAATTCAGTAAAGAAAATTACAAAATGAAAGTGTTGCAAGTATTACATGCTATGCCACTTTGGTTTTATTTCAGACTGCTAGAAGGGTGAAAGGTTGGAGGCCAGGACATCTGCACTCCAACTTATTCACACTCAGAGGTCCCAAT
>NW_008586800.1:0-16186 GCF_000691845.1 Merops nubicus | reverse complement strand
TGGAAGGCTACAGCTGCAACTAGCAACTGTGGATTACAAACCCAGCCTCTTAACCTAGTCTAGTTGAGAGGCATCCTTGCCCATGACAGGGAGGTTGGCCTAGATGATCTCTAGGCTCTCTTGCAACCCAAGCCATTCTACGAATTTGTGATTCTCTTTGGCTGGCATACTGGCTGCACCAGGGCTCCATGGAGACCCAAGGTCCCTGCCCTCAGAGTTTCTGGGTGCCTGGGATACACCTGTCCTCAGTTTAAGAGTGTGCTACAGTAAGAAAAACAAGGCTGCCTAACAGGGAATTAACAGTTATTTTGTTTTAGTCTTAAGCTTTTAAGGAAGGCTGCATCTGCAGGATTCATTAAATTAACTGCAACTAATCTCTGCCCAACTGTTCTATCCAACAGTTGGTGGTAGAATGCATTAATTAGTGTGTCACATTACTCTATCTGCTGTTACAGAATATCGATTGCAAGTTATCTGCTACATGGAGTATCACAAAAAAAAAATATCTAAATGGCACTTTACACATAGCAGCTCTCAGTACACCATAGCAACAAGGACAGATTGAAGTAAAATGGTCTGGTTTCTATAGCAACTATCACACAGACCATCTGTAATCAAAAGGAATCCGAACAAGGAAAACAAAATGGGGGATTTTGTATACTGGAGGACTATTCATGTATTTTAAATATATCACTCCTTAATGTTAAACTCTATTGTTGAAATATTTACGTGTAAGAAATCTATATAAGCTTCTGAAAGTTATTTTACTTAATAGAATACTTAATTAAAGTTCACCACCTCTATCTCCCTAACTACAACAGACACCCTTATAAAAAAAGCTAATGTTTATTAGAGACCAAACATCTATGTGCCTCAAGATCCATAATCCATATGTTCATCAAGTACTTGGTTACTATTTTATTTTGAAACTCAAATACAGAGCTACTTCTTACTATCTGCTATACAGAACTGTGTTTAGATACTATTTCAGAAAAAATAGTTTCTAAAATATAAAGGCTTATTCTTCTTTAAAAAAAAAAAAAGAAATCGGGATATGAGAAAAAAACAAAAACAAAAACAAACAAACAAACACTAAACCCCTCTATAACCAGAGAAATATTTGCATCATGTAGTTCATATGCCAAATAGAACAATATTCTACTAAAGCACACCAAACATGAATGGAAGGTAAATTCAATGTTAGTGATGCAAGGCACTCCCTTCCTCACCTTTCAGTATTTCAAATCCTGAAAAATAAAAGGGACCATTATATCTCAACAAGGCAATACTTTTGTACTAAATGTAAATTTTGGTAGAAATTAACTGGTTATAAATAGGCTTTTAATAAATTATAGACCAGGAAAAGTGAACAAACATGATCAGCAGCATTAGTCCTTTTCTTTCCTTTGGGAAAATGCCAATTTGCAGCCCATCAACCACTCAGGCTGAAGGCTGGCATTACAGCCTCCTGGGCTCATGCAAAGCAGAAAGGGGCAACCTGGAATAATCACAAAACCACTACACTCTTCAGGATAGGGAAGAGACACTAAGGAACCACTATAGGGAGCCTATGCTGTCAGAAGTTTATTCTTTACTACATCTTGCACAACAGCTGCTTAAATTCATTTCCTCATCAGGAAATAAAGATCATCCATCAGGATGGACAAAAAACAGATGCTCTGCCTATTGCCTGGGCTGTCTGTATGTGCCCCCGTTTGCTTCCCTGGGACAAGGCGGCAGGAGAGCACCACTGATGACTGCTCCAGCACACACCATACTTCTCTGCTCTGCCTGAGGTACCGAGATGAGAAGAAACAGAAGGCTCTTGACACGATGTCAGCTGACAGCAAGTAATTATGACCAGCTATTCACCAAGCCTGCAACCTACTCCCCGCCTGTAACCAAACAGCACTGGAAAAACAACACAGGCTAGATGAATTGCTGTGGCCATGGCCGAGTATTTCCTGCCACCATCCCCTTCCACTCCTCAGACATGGAAGAGAACAGCCCATCTAGGGCATTGTGCAGTTGGTCCTTCAGGTGACACAAAAGCCACAACACAAGAGACAAAAGAAACATGGCCTAACCCAGTCAGCAAAGTGCAATGGGAATAAAACAATGAAACTATGATATTTTCATCACTGAGATGCTTTTATTTTACAGAAAACATAGGTTGCACTGGCACCCAAAGCCAGAAGTTGCTTGACTGAGTTCAGAATGACAGATCTTAGAACATAATAGATTTCAGAACAAATCTTGTAAGAATAGTTCAATCCAGTGCTAAAGAATGTCTTGATGTTACAGACATTGAAAATTGCTTTTGTGAAGATGCCTATATTTGTTTAGATGCAGAGGAACCTTAGCACTCAAGCAATATTTAATTATTGTGCAAAAAAACTGACAGCTGTAGTGAGTGTATACTCCCCTTTCACAGATTTAGGCAAAATTAAATAGATCTGAAGTGTTGTTTTCATCATTTTGCCCACAGACTCATTTGAGGAGTTAACCACATTTCTGAGGTCAGTGAACAGTGAAATAAATGTTAAAATACTATATATCCTTCCTGATAATACATATGTGTAGGTAACAGCTTTCGAGAACAAATCCTTGGGCTGCACAAGAACCTTGTACTACTAACAATCATTCTTTTTTTTAGCCAAAAATCAAGACAATACCATATCTTCCATTAGGTTTGCCACAGTGTGCAAGGAATGGAAGCGTATAAACTAGAAAAGATCTTCTATTTAACTCTGACAGCAACAAGTTTTACCAAATGTACTAGCACGTACACAAGGAAGATGTGGTCAGGTTGTTGGAAGCTAAGAAAGGCTTGAAATGGAGTAGCTAAGAAAGTCATTAACACCCATTAGGAGATTATATTCTTGGTTACATCTTCATTAGCAATTATGCAACACAACAGCAGCCAGTCAGTAGGTCGAAGAAATTGGTGCCAAGACACCTATAGGTCCCTATTATATGCAGAAAGGTGTTTATTTCACACAAAATTTAATCTGGTCCCCTGGACAAGATGTTTCCAGCATTAAATATGGTTCAGCCATTCATTTGGATCCTTCCAGATTCATAAATGCATGGGTTTACATGTGAGCACACATTGAGCTTCCACTTCACTCTCCTACATAAAGAATACGGATCATGCCTGTCAAAAACATTCTATAATCAGGAGAGCCACTTCCCTATAAGTTTTCAAAGTATTCTCAATATATAAAGGAAGAAGACCCTGAGATCTTACAGCAAACTAGAGTTCACTTGTGAACCACGCAAAATTACCACGCAAAATTTTCAGCACAAAGTCAAGTAAATATATGAGTTTTGTTCAGTTTTGATCTTTTGATGTATTCAAGCCTCACAGTGACAGTGGAGCATGACAGCAAACAGACCGTCTATGGAGATGATGACAATTTAAAATAAATAAATAAACACACAAACCAATCTTCTTAAAACTACATGAAAATATTTCAGAATTGCTTAGTAACAAAATAGCATTTGATCCAATTTGCTTTACATTTTCAAAATATATCTCTTACCAAGTTAATGAGCATTAATGCTAACTAGAACCTCAGATTCAGTACAGCAGAACTTTATCGTTGCAATAGAATAACATACAATTTATGATACCTAGGAATTCTATACTGCTTTATCCATTATGATTTAATTGCTTTAGTACTATACCTATGATAAATGTAAATGCAGCACCAGAGAAATTTATATCTATACAAATTTTAGAAATACCATGTAGGAACTTTAAACACAAAATAATCCTGTTAGAATGGAGATCTACTTCCAAAAGAAGATGGTGACGCATAAAATGATATCAAAACTATTCTTGTTAGAAAGTTTCTCTTAATTTCTAACATCTGTAAAACTGCAGCATGAGACACTGCAAAAGGTCAGAACAATTTTCCTAACCTTGTCAAGACTGGCAAGATTGATACTTGTTTTAGGTAAATTTAGCATCCATGTCGTGTATTGAACTAAATATAAAATTCAGAGAGCAGGGGCAAGAAACATATATTTGGAAATTAAAAATGGAATTTCATTTTCCAGACCCACAAAAGAGCAACAGTTCTGTATCCAAGAATATAATTCTGTAAATATTAACCAGTCCACTGTCATCTGATTGTTCTTACAATTTTTCTGGAACTTGCATACAACTGCATGGAAACCAAATGAAAACAAACTCCTTGCTGGTTTACCCTTTATAACCACAGCAGAATTTAAGAGTGGCTTTTTTTCTCTTGTAACTCTTTGAATTCCAAAACCATCTCAGCAAGCATACAAAGAATCAGCTTCTCCCTAAATGTAACAAATAAGCTTTTAACACTGGCTTTTGAAAATAAGTCTTTATTTCTATTTTTCAATTTTTAATTTAAAAAAGAAATAATTGTGAGGGTTTACCTTCTAACTGCAAAACTTAGAAAACACAAAACACATTTACCCTGTAGTCAAAACCAGTTTTCAGTATAACTGACATCATTGTCTATAACCATCCTTGAAACAGTGATTCAGTACTCTACATGTACTTGCTGCAGCCTAATTCAAATAGAACTGAGTAACAGCCAAATAATTTTTTATTCACTGTACTGAGAATCTTCATGAAATATTAAATAGCAAAGAACAAAATCAGAATTCTGGAAATGCGTTTTTATGTATTTTTGTCCTTAAGCTTAGATATCCCTTAAGCTGGCAGCAACGATACAAGCATGAAAAAGATACAACATTTGGGGTCACTGAGAGAATATGTTCTGAGTATTACAATCATATGCAGGAAAAGATTTATCTTCAGAGGATAGATGAAAACACAAAAAGAAAAAATCCTTACACACAGGCACATGCTGCTGGCCAGTGCACACAGCAGAATACATATTAGGGAAAAAAAATACATGCATACTGGCAGTGTACAGTAACTGCAGTTCTATCACATTTATCTCTGTGCTACTCCAGTGCAAAAATGACAAAAGATAAACATTCATATTTAAAGGGACCTAAGCCTGATCACTGAGCAGCTAAAAAAGACAAAATTATTTCACAAAATACCTACACAATTTACCATTTTAAAATGCTTTTGTTTTATTTAAATGAATAAACAACATCCACCTGGAATAGTTATAGGCAAAGAAATGAATAAACAATATCCCCCTGGAATAATTACAGGCACAGTACCTTTGCCAGTAAAAGATACATATACTGTATATTATGCTTTGCTAACAATGATTTATATATTAATAACTATAGATGACCACATTTTCTGTTGCCTCGAATACATGTTGAAAAGAGAAACAAATTACCCAAATAGGGCAATACTGTTGTTGGGAGAAAATCATTATAACTTGTTCTTAAAGCTCTTATACTTTCACTCTGAATATTATTACATTCTGAACCTTTTTTATTATGATTATTTACAATATATGGTAGGAAATTGTAATGCTGTTTTATTCTGTAAATAACTTAGAAACCATAGGTAATAACAATCATGACGAGCCATCCCTTGTGTGATAGATGTGGGGACAAACAGCTGTGGTTCAGCAATAATCATGAAGAGAAAAATTAGAGAAACCAGCTCTAGCAACCTCTCTAAAATATGTCCCCATGCACACTCCTTTGGACTGTATTTTGCATTTATGGTAATCTTTGCTCAGTTATTAATGAAGCTGTGACAACTTCTTATCCTCCCTTGCCTGATTCATCTGTCACTATCTTTGATTAATCCATTTACTCTAGTTGACCATATTTGCAGTTACAAAAATAAAAATAATTCATATTAACCAAAGTGAACAAGAATATTTGTAAGAACTCCCAAAATAATACTGTCTCTGTCTTCCCTCGCCATTACCCTTCCTTTTTTTTTTTTTTTTTTTTGTTTGTTTGGTATGATAATTTCTCTTTTGCATGTGTTAGTCAAAGGGGAAGAAAAAAAAAAAACAACTTCATATTCAACACATGAATCCCGCATGCTCATACATCTGGAATAACACCTCCCTGTAACGTCTTTCTGTCTTCTTACCAACTTTCAATAACAATTTTAAGCACTTTTTATCACTTTCAGCATTTTTTTTCAGCAGGATTTCCAGAAGATGCCAATTGCAGCATGTGGCTCAACTCCATGGAGTTTACACTTGAACGTGCAGTCTTTGACAAGAAATTAAATGTGAATTCTGGATAATTAATTTGCATTCATAGAATAGCATGTATTAAATTTCATTGTCCATTTTTAAATGTGCCTTTTTTTAATGTTTGCTTTATGTATGACTACAACATTTTTTGAAGCAGAACAAGAAGCTATCACTGGATGCTGATCCTTATAATCTGAGTGTTTGAACTGCTGAAGCAACTGCTGGCAGACACTTTGTAGACCAAAGCGGTGTGCTTTGCCTATAAGTGAGGCAATGTATTAGTAACACCCAGAAAACACTTCCTAGAGAACAGCAACTCAGTCTTGTTTCTTGCAATCTAGGTCTAATGTCATCACATGCCAATTTTGAAAACTCCCCCTGAAGGTCTGACAGCTTTTAATTCAATCTCCTTGCAACGTAAAGAGACGGCCCTCTGAACCACAAGAGAAAGAAGGTTTTTCATTAAATTTTTCAGGCCAAACAAGATTCTTGTGGCTATATTTTGAAGGGTCAGTACAAAACAAGCATTAAATCTCCTGTATTAATAAATTCAAAAAATATAAGCTCTCTCTCTTTTTCCAACCAATTATTGCTAATGGCATGCGTAGTAAAAACAAAGCCTAAAATGTCATGCAAGAATTTAAGAAACATCTGAATCTGATCTGTTAGACACTAACTACATTGACATAAATGATACAATGCTGGCTTTAATGGACTTAAAACTATTCCTGGTATTTCTATAGAGAAGGACACTGAACCTGCATAGTACCTCACAGCTACCAAGTAAAATAGAGTAGAAATTAAAAACATTTGGACATCAGTGAATCAGAGAAGTTTGAGGGGGACACAACTGACCCATTTTCCACACTGTTAAGAGAAACTAAAGAGAGACTAAATAAAATGCTCCAATGACCTGCTTTTATAGCAATTTTCTTCATTTTTCATAAGTCAAACGTATGACAACACCAGCTCTCTTAAGTAGCACAAAGCAATTTCATACACACAAACTGAACATTTGAGCTTTGCAGTCAAATGCTCCGTGGCCCAGTGTCTCAATCTTGTCAAGTCTCACATTTATATTACCACAACAAATCTCCTGTTATGTCAGACTTGAGAGACATTATTAGAAAATTTATTTGAACAGTGCTTGGACACCAGCAAAATATTTATAACAGATCACTTTAGTAGAGCAAATTCAACGGGCAAATCATCTAAAGAGGACACATAACATGAGTTTACTATATTTATATAATAGTATGTTATTATTTAGAAGCTATTGTTCAAAAAAAGCAACAGAAAGTAACACAGAAAAAGTAATCTAGCCTGGTAACTTTTTAAAACTTCTCCAGAAAAAAGCAGTCATATGCCATCTAACATTTTAATGTTTTTCATCTTTATATACATATCTACAAACATTTCTGCTAGAGCATTTTTAAGAAAACATTACTTTGATAAAAAGTATCAAACACAAAGCCACAATTATTAAACAGTGTTATCTGAAACCGAAGAACCGTCATAAAAAAAAAAATCAACAAAATTAATATCTTCTCATGGCCGTTCCCTTTTTGCATATTACAGTCTGGTGGCTTTCTGTCTATGAGAGGATGGGGTCTCATGTGCCCAGTAACAGCATGATGTTGGCATGTTCATGTTTCCCTATGGCAAGTAACAGTAAGAAAGACCAGATAACACTGCTCTGGCCAGCCATGTGCAACTACCAGTAGAAATCTATACCTGTCTCTAGTATCACATGTGTAATTCATTAACTGCCTAACCTTGTAGGATTTTCTTAAAAAATACGGGCTGGTCTCAAAGAGCACTCGAATAAAAAGTTTTGTCATATGGTACCCAAAGTTATGCAACACTGGGTTTCTTCTGCTGTTCTAAAAATACTTGCTTAGTGCTTTTAGCTATGACTACCTCCTGCTAGAATTTATTTTGTGGTGAAAACTAGGATACTAAAGTCATTTTTTTAACCTAAATATTTTTTTTTCCCAGTTAGATTTGGGTGTTTAGTACTTTGACAAATGAATAACATTCAACAAGAAAGTGAAATGTAAACAATTGTATTTCAGTCTACGCATGTAGCCCAGAGCCTTGACATTTGTAATATGTGAACGTGAGACTGGCTAAATGGGATCAGACTGGTTCAACGGAGCTAATGGCAGCTTAAACCTTTGTCTCAATCACAACAACTGTATTAGCACAGCGCCCCAATTCCCTAAGCTCCCTCATGCACCAAATCTCCATTCTCAGTGGTACCACAGTGTTCCCAGTTTCCACCACCTCTGCGAGGGCAATCTTAAGAAGACAGCAGCTGTTCTGAAGATACACATGTACTTGTTGCCCCATGACAACTGACCATCCAACCACTGCTATATAGAGTGGACAAAGACCAGATTTCACTCATCTGCCCACTGTGGACCAAACCATTTCTGTCTACTTCACAGCCCCCTATCTGTTTTTCTCAAAGTCATCCCAAAATTAATATTTCTGAGACCTCTGCTGCTCCGACAAACTTAATGAAATATGCCAACAAATTTGTAGGAAAAGGATGATCAATAAAGTGGACACTTCTCTTGTAGGTAAATCTGAAAGGGACACAAAGAAAAATGGAGATGATTCATGTATGTGAAACTAGACTTAAGCCAAACACACAGATCTATTTAAAAAAGGGAACTAGGTCATAGTAGAGTACCTAGGAAAGCAGCAATCTAGAAAGGACCATGAACAACACCGGTTTCACACAAATTCTCTCTGCAGGTCTGCAGCTTAGAAGGACAGTCTGATCTTTGAATCTATAAAGAAAGGCCAAGAGAGAGGAGGTAGGTTGTGTTACGGTATTAGTAAGATTGTTACTGGGATAATATGTGAAGGACAAAGGTCCACATATCTTTTATTCTGCTACTGAAAACTGTAAAATTTCAGGGAAGTGCTAAAATATTGCTTCAGCTATGTTAAAGCAGTTGAGTCTGCTTGTTGCAGTGAGAAAGTTAAGAGGTGACTTGAACAAGGATTACATGTAATGGAATGGCTTCTAACAATAAACAGGTCTTTAATCTAGTGGGAAACGTCACAACAAAAGCAAAGGATTAGAAACTGAAGCTAGACAAATTAGGTGAGAGTAACTACATTTTGAACAGCCTTTAAAGGTAGATGGCACAAATTTTAAAAACCGCTTTTGATGCGCGTAAGTAATTTAGCTAATGTGAGGCCTAAATTAATGTTATTTGAGATACAATAATAATATACCTGAATCACAATACCATGATCTCTAAAAAAAGCCTTTTATAAACTAAGCTCAACCACATGCTTTCTTCTCCTCTCAGTTGTTATTTATTTATGAAACCTGTTTATTTTCACCTACAATATGAAACCACGCATATAATTTGAGCTTGTGTTTTGGATCACTTGGCACTTAATGCTGTGTGCTGTTTTCCACTCCTTGGTTTGCTGAAGTGAGGTTGCTGGGCATTCAGCTACCTGCCCCTCTGAAACTAATCTGCTGTTCTCTGTTTTCACACTTCACAGGGTCCCCTGTGTCACTGCCTGTATTTGCCTGAGTTATGGCTCCTCATTATAAACAATAATTCCTAATTCTCCAGCTGCTCACCCAGGTTTCACACAGGGACTTGGGCAGGCTGTAGTTACAAAAGGCTTCAGTACAGAAAGATAAGTCATGCAATGCCTTCACCTCTTTTAGCACCAACTTACCGATCATGGCCAAGGAAAACAAGATGGAATATTCAGCATTGAAACCACCAGTTTGCTCCAGTTCAAACACAAAAAGTAATGTGCCAATAAATTATGGACCAGCTCATACATGCCAAACTCATTTCCAGTTGCCGGTTTGAGATTCAGCATGTTACACATATATAAAACAGGACTCATCCAAGACAGGCCAATGATGTAAGGCAACATCCCATGTCCAAGTGAACCCTGTTAAAACCAGCTGAAGTATTCATTTATGCAGATTAGAAGCCAAAACTCACATGAGCTATCTCAAACACAATTAAAAATTCACAGAATATTCAGAAAGTATTAGGCAGTCTGACAAAATGTGGACATGAATGCCCTTAAGGGAAGCAAGTCATCCCCATGGACACTGCAAATTCTGACAAGTAAGATGCTGCTGAGAACAGAAATTGGACTGCTTCAAATGCAAGATATCCTCCACTACAAGTATTTTTTTCTTCCTCCAAGAATACTATCAATCTAAATTGCTCCTGATCACAAACAGAAACAAGATCCACATATTCTTTGGGAAAGAACTACATTCACTCATTTTAATGTACTCTGAACATGCGTGAAGACGACATGCAACTGCTCTCCCCAGAGAAGGCATGATATAATGAATGTTGGGAATAAGCCAACACTGCAAACTCCAGGTCCTTTTAGGGTTGCTTTCTGCTTGCGTCCAAAGAAAGCACAGACAGAAGGCACTAGTGGTATGAATGCATGTTACATCAAGGAGCCAGACTGTGACAAACTGTTAGCTTCTTTATGCAAGACCTATCCTACTAACTTGGAGTAACCAATGAAGTTATTTTCAGGGAGAAAGGGAGCTGAACAAGCAATGCAGAAAGGGAAACCACAATTCAGGTGGTGCAGAATAACACCTTGAGAGCCATGCTGAACCAGCAACATCCCAGCAGAGAACAGTGCCATAGCTGACCCAGTCAGGAAGTCTCGCATCCCTCTTGGATTACCCAGAAACCCAAATATTTGGCAAAGCATTTCAATTCTTATCTAAGAACACCCACACAAACTTTATAGGGACAAATCCAGCCTTTACAAGAAACAACATTCTCCCACATCCAATTCAGTGCTCCCAGAACAGTCCATGCTGCTGCTGTTATCAGGGCAGCCACTTGCCACTAAGGACTCCCTATTTGTTGGATAGGATTGATAAGAAATGGTGGCTTTCTCATCTGGCAATGGGCTCAGGTTGCACCAGGTAAGGTTCAGATTGCATATTAGGAAGAATTTCTTTACTGAAAGAGTGTGAGGCATTGAAAAAGGCTGCCCAGGGAGGTGGTGGAGTCACTGTCCCTGGACGTGTTCGAAAAACGCACAGATGTGGCATTTCGGGACGTTGGTTTAGTGGTCATGGTAGTGTTGTGTTGATGGTTGGAACTGATGATCTCAGAGGTCTTTTGTAACCTTAACGATTCTTTGATTCTATGTATGACAATTCCAGGCTGGTCAATGGATTGGTTCTAGAGGTAAACGATAATTTCCTAGTTCAATATACTGGAATTTCTTGCAAGCACTACTTTCACTTTAAAGGGAGAATAATAGTGGAATATCTGAATCACTACAAAATTATGCCAGAAAAAAAAAAAACAAACAGGGGGGGGGAGGTGAAAAAAAAGACACCCATGATCCATAAATCTTTTAGAAATCCCTGAATATAAAGGCTGGGGAATGAATGGCATTCATACTGATGTATTAGAAAAAAAACTGTATTTAGTCCAGGCACATAATGAAACTGCAGGTTGTAACTTCTGTTTACTTTCTGTCACCAGGCAGAATCTGCTGTACCTCAAGTTGAAAAGTTCATAAACTAAACATTGTTTTAAAAGTTCAAGAACTACACACACTTCATTATATAATGCAAGTACTTAGTTTCCAGAATACACTGAAAGTTTGTCCCTTGACATCCCTAAAAAGGCAGAAATATTTTTAAAAGCATAGATTGAGCATTCTGTATCTTTGCTAACAATAGCATTCTTTATAAATGGTTCTTTATTTTTATTTACCTCACATCAAAATACTAATGAAAATCACTTCTAAGTTTTTTTATATCTAGTTCAAAGTATTAAGACTAAAAAATTTCCAAAGAACACATTTTCCAATTAATCCAAATAATTATTTAAATGTTTACTGTCACAAGAAACATTGTGATGTACTTTACATGAATTTTTAAAACAACAAAAAGAGCTTCTGAATGTAAGCCAAGAACTCTGTACATGTGCCAAGATTTCTGCAACTTTATCAATGTGATTGATAGTTTTATTTTGAAAGGAGCCACGTACACACACAACCCCACAACATATGAGGTCCTGCACACGCAGTCAGCAACAGCCAAAAGAACTCAGGAAACATTACAGAACTAAAGAGTAAGAACTTTTCTTTTGCTAATAGCTGGGAACAAGGAAAGGCATGCCAAAGTGAGTGCTTTCATGGAGCTGTAATTTCTATGTTCTGAAACTTTATGTTCAACAGTGTCAGAGCAAAGCAATAAACTATGCCAAGATTAAATCGCAAGGTTTTGGAAACAGCCCTTGCCCTTTCTTAACGTGCATAATAGAGCACATGCACTGGGGTTGACATCCTCTCAATTCAGCTCTGCAAACCAGCCTGAAGAGTGTAGGACATATGCAATGGGATCACAACTGCTCATTAATCGAGCACACTCTTACATCTGGCAATGCTAAGTGCAAACATGTGGCACATTGTGCTCTAACTAAGGTTCCTGTGCTTCTGTGGACTACTGCAGGACGAATTTGCACAAAATGTGTGGTAGGGTGAGCAACTGAGATGACAGCAAAACTAGAAAACAAGATGATTTTTATATTAGAATAATAGCCTCACATTCCATTACTAACACTTTACAGCAACATTACCTGGACAAAAAGATAGAAAAGATGCACTGTTAAAGTGGAACTTAAGGAATTTTCTCACACTTTAACCTTATATATGGACTAATACTCTAATTCGGTAAATAATAAAGATATTTGACAAATAGGAATATCAAATATTTATAGTGAAGTCTGCTCATATCAAGAAATAATTTTTAGAAGTAGAAGAAGCCCTGCTTCAACAAAATGTCTTCCGCAAAATTTTAGTACCTGAGTTTTTGTATGCCATGTCGACTAAGAGGACTACCATCCCACCCTGAGCCACCTTCTCTCAAAAGCTCAGACAAACCCTCAACACGAAAAAGAAAACGCCCCTTCAACATCAGAAGTTAAGATTTTTCTGACAGTCAAGGCACTCTGCAAAAAACATTTTCAGATTTCTGAATTGTTATGTCAGACAATTCCTAATTTTCTTGTTGTATTATTAAGTATTCTTGCAAGCAGAAACAACAGTCATCTTTTCATTCTCACAAGGAATTCTTCCCAACATTTCTTGATTACGAGTTTTTCAAAAGAACAATACTGTAGACAAAGCAGTCTGTCAGTTTGCAACAATATGCTATTTTTAACAAAAAGTTTCTTGGGGACAGACTTCTCAAGTTCAGAATAGGACTTTTGGTAAAAATTTCAATTTAAAGCAACCCAAAACACTCATCACAAAAAAGGTATTCAAGGAATAGAGAGAATTCCATGCAGGATGTAAATAGCCAGGTTGAGATCCAGCATCTGGTAGATTTGGACTCCTGACTCAGAGCTAAAAATATGGACCTGCAAGCCTGCTGGGTAGGACACTCACATGAAGCGCAGGAGATGTTTCCCCTACTGCCTACTGCAGTGAGTCCTGAACAGTTTACACAAATGGGAAAACTTTGCAGAGAAACATTAAGTGAAGAAAACTTCTGGGTAAGATCATAGTCCAGGGTTTAGGACATGTCTGTTCCCTGAAATGCAGAAGAGTAAGGACTCATGCTGCACCAAAGGATCAGATAACCAGAACTGTTCATCAAAGCTTGTCTATCATTCCTGAGATCTTTTTTTCCCTTTGTTAGGAACAACACTGAAAATGACTTCAAGTTTGTTCCAATGCAGAGAGGTTATTTTACATCTGCTCTACTTGAAGGCCCTAATAAACATGCATCTCCTTGAACTTTGTGATGACACTGTGGAGTACAAATTTCTGCAGAGAAACACAATACCACAAAGACACCAAAGACTATTTCAGATAGAAACAATAATATTTTTAGCCCCTCTCTGAACAGAGGCCAATAATTTCAAATTGTGCACAAAAGTCCACCTCGTATTCGGACAGCTTCAATTTATCCACTATGGATAGCATTCAGAGTTATACCTAGAAGTTAGCTATGTAGGTCAGCTTGCAACAGATACTCTCATTCCATTCAATCCATCTGATGATGACAGTAGCATACAGAAACTTCTTCTGTCTAAATAAGGCAAAAAAGGTTTGCATGGCATGCACCAAGCAGGCCTTGTTGAGGTTTCACAGATCCTACCTCTACAGAAAAGAGCAGGCTGAATCCGTAAAAACTAAACAAGCCTTCTCAAGTATAACTGAGAAAACTGTACGTTTATAATTGCTAACAAATACGTTTCTCTAATAAAAATGCCCCAAACCTTTAACCTATAGTACCCCTTCGCTGTACCTGTCCAGTCTCAGGTCTAGTGTCCTGTGTTGCTTCAGCAGAAGCAGATTCCTGCAAGTCCTCAGGTTTAAGGTCTTGAACTTCTTCCACAGAAATTGTTTCCAGCACATCCTTGGGTCTAAGACTTAGAGTGTCCTCTGCAAAGTTTGAAATACTTGATTCCTGCAGACTGTCAGGCACTGGGCTCTGTGTCTCATCTCCAGGAGCCGAATCCATGGCTCACTCTGGTGCATAGAAAGTAAGAGCTCTCCTTGCAGAAGCAACCTGGTAATGATACCATCAGTCCCAGCAGGGAAAGATTACAGACACCTGAACCCTGTTCCTAGCAAGTAAATAAAACAAGAAACAACTGTTCTAAAATAGTCATATTTTAAAATATCCACTCTAAACAATTTTTACTCTGCTCGTGAGCTGTCTCAATTAAAGATTAGGTTTCATTTTACTTGAAATAACTATTTTTAAAGTGAGTTATAGGTAAAAAATAGCACAGTGGGTCCCATAAGAAGAGAGCTCTAGGCATTGCAATGGTGAGACAGACAGAACAAGCGACTCAGAATTACTGAGCTGAAGCTCACTGATACTTGTGTGTTTCAAGGAGCTTTTTTACAGCTTCCAGTAACCAGGCCTAGAGTTCAAAGGAACACCAAAATGGGGCCAGGAAAAGAACTGGGAATAAACTTCTTCCAGTGTGCAAGTATCCACAAGAGCACAGAGAGCAGACAGAAAGGAAACTAGATCTCAGACTACATGTAGGGAAGAAATTTTTTATAATGAGGGTGGTGAAACACTGGAACAAGTTGCCTATAGAGGTGGTAGATGCAAACATTCCAGGTCAGGGCTGTGATCTAGCTGAAGATGTCCCTGCTGATTCCAGGGGACCTGAACTACATGACCTTTAAAGGCCCCTTCCAACCCACACTATTCTATGAAACACTTTATATCAGACGCTGTCCAGTGTGACAGACTTGCAACAGTGTTGGAGCTCTCAGGCTCAAACATGAGTTAACACCAAAGAGAGTTACCCAGTTGTTTTTCAGTTCAGTGTTACATCACAGACAAGACGCTATAGCAGTGATTTGCTAATTAGACTTAGCCAGTTCATGTAGAAGATGATGCAAGATTCTGCTCAGGGTCAACAGTATTTGACCAAACATGTAACATTAAAAAAGAAGAATGGAAAGGGCAAATGGAAAAGGCAAATGGCAAAACCTGGCTACATCTTCAAACAGCTGGATGTATTTAATTAGCAACTACTTGAACACAATAAAAACACACATCCTTTCATTTGACATCTCTCTAGGAAAAAAAAAAAAAAAAAAGCTTCTTTTTTTTTGCCATATCTCTTAAGCTAAAAGCATATGCATAAAAAAAATTAAGTTACAGAAATGAGCTTTCATTATGAAAGTGCCACGGCAACTTACTAAAGTCAGTACTATGAATTATTAGTAATATTACTAATAGTGTTCAAATATTTTCCTGGAGGATTAATCAGAAGAGGAAGTATCTGGTATCTTATTAAACAATGCAGCTAGACTAACAGATAAAAATCCAAAATATCGCAATTTTTTTTATTGCTTGGCATGCCAGTGAAACAAGAAGCTATTGTATAAATTTTAGTCAGTCCGTGACTATTCCTTTGTGACAACAAGCACGTCATAGAATCATAGAATGTCTGGGCTGGAAGGGACCTCCAAAGGTCATCTAGTCCAACCACCCCCAACCTTAAGTAGGGACATCTCCAACTAGATCA
>NW_008586799.1:0-2501 GCF_000691845.1 Merops nubicus | reverse complement strand
CCGGCGATGCCAGGGGGGCACCAGAGGATCTGGAAGCACGTGCCTGGCAAAACCCACGGGGTCTGGGCCGACCCCTGCAGGGCTGGGCAGGATTGGTGCCCCCAGGCAGGCTGCCCCATGCTGGGGTGCAGGGCTCACCGCGGGGAGCGGCTGGGGGCGCTTCACAGCACAGCCCCCCATGCTGCCACCGACTGCTCCCTAAGCTGCTAGTTCTGATTTTCTTCTCTGCTTCCTCAGCACTCAGGGATCGCAGGGCTTAGCGCTAAGAGGTTTTAGGGTATTACACGTCCTGCTGTGGCACCGGTGGGGGGACTGTCTGCATCCCTCCACAGACCACCCAGCAATCCGGTCAGCCCTTGGCAGCGGCGCGGGCCGAGCTGTCAGCAGCGCTGGGCTGGCTGGGAAACAACTCCCCAGGAAACCAGGGAGACTGGACGTGGGGCCATGGGAGGCATGATGAGGGAGAGCTGCAGGGACCCACTCTGCCCAGCCAGCACGGGGGCACGGTGCAGAGGAGGGAGCACGATGCAGAGCAGGGTCCTCCTCTCGCTCGTGCCCTTCATGTTCATACATATCGCTGCTGAAGGGACTTGGAGACCCCCTTCTCCTCCACTTTCTCCACCTCCTCCTGTCCTCTCCAGCTCTGGTGTTGGTGATGCTCTGCTAGAGACAGGACATGTCTCCTTTCTCTCGGGTTCTGCACGAACACAAATCTCCTCAGCACCTGAGACCCACAGGTGTGGGTTGGGGGGAGCATGAAGTGCTCTTCTGTGTTGACACAGACTTTCACACACCTTCCTTACACGATATCAGGGCATCTTCTGTGCTGTCCACTGCCCCAACAGGCAGGCAAAACTGCCTTTTTTTGCCTTCTTTTTTTCAGCAAGTGAAGTAATTGCTTTTTCCACTTCCTTTTCTATGTGACCTGAGTGCTTTAAAACCCCAACAGTGAACTTCAAACCTTGCAAGAAGTTAGTTATGGGATTCCAAGCTCGTGAAAAGATTGTTTCCTTGAAGACCTTCTGCTACACTTGGATCAGACAAGACTTTTTTTTAACAGATTTTCACAGTGCTTGGATCAAAGGAGCCTCATCCCTCTCAGTCTCAGCCTGCTGTTAAAGCATTCCCGGGCTGTTTTTCCCTTGAGCACAGCCTGTAAGGCCACTGAGAGCAGACAGCTCCTCGGCAGTGCCAGTGCCCGTGTCCTGCTCAGCAGCACTTGTTGCAGCTCCTGCCAGCGGACTGTGCAGGGACCGTGGTGCACAAGCCCTGCCTGCAGACAGATCAACCACCTCGTGCCCACACTGCCACCAGATCCTACCCCAGGGCCCCTTCTAGGCTGCCAAACCTGCCAGGTTACAGCCGATGTCCCAGGCAGACCCACAGCAGTACCTGGGGCAGCACAGAGATCTCGCTCTGTCAGGAGGAAGGGAGAAAAGGACTTTTTCACACCCTCTATCAGGAGCAGAGTGCCTTGGGCTGCACTCTAGGATAGCTGTGTCCTGGCCATATTTCACAGAGTCACAGAGTGGTAGGCGTTGGAAGGGACCCCTGGACAGCACCTCATCCAGGGCCCCTGCCCAAGCAGGTTCACCTAGGGCAGGTTACATGTCCAGGAGGGTTTGGGATCTCTCCAGAGAAGGAGACTCCACAGCCTCTCTGGGCCGCCTGCCCCAGTGCTCTGTTACCCTCACAGTAAAGAAGTTTTTCCTGATGTTGAGGTGGAGCTTCCTGGGTTCCACTTTGTGCCTGTTGTCCCTTGTGCTATCACTGGGCACTGCTGAAAAGAGACCAGCCCAGCCTCTTGACACTCACCCTTCAGATACTGATAAACATCGACCAGAGCCCCTCTCAGCCCTTTCTTCTCCAGGCTCAACAGCACAAGGGCTCTCAGCCTTTCCTCACAGAGACATCATAGCCATCCTCTCCAGTAATTTCCTGTCTCCCTTGAACTGGGAAGCCCAGAACTGGACACAGTACTCCAGAGGTGGCCTCAACAGAGCAGAGCAGAGGGGGATGAAAACCTCCCACAACATGCCGGTCGCATTCTTCTTAAGGCTCCCCCATGCATTAAGAAGTGCAATTTTGGCTGCATTTCTCTCTTCCAGGTTCTGGTTTGTTGTGTTGAGGGCCAAGAACTTAAGCAGGGAAAAAAAGGTCTCCTTCCTGAAACCCAACCTCATCTCCTGAGGCTGCACCTCTCTCTCCCCCGCCGCATCTCGACTAAGCCAATTAATTTCCTCTCGGTGACAAAGCAGCCCGAGCACCCCTCGGAGGCCCTTACCTGTCATGCCCGACCTCCAGCCAGCTGCAGACCGGGACCCGGAGCCGGCAAAACCATCACAGCAGCTCCGGAGCTTTTGGATCAGTTCCCCGGCGGCAGCGACCGGCCGAGTTTCTATGGCAAACTCTGCCCAGGCACCGTAACCCAATCGGCCGCTATTAGCGGCGCTCGGGCGAGCACGGCGGGGCCGGTCTCAGCTGTCAGCCCCGTGCGAGGC
>NW_008586798.1:0-254 GCF_000691845.1 Merops nubicus | reverse complement strand
GGACCCACTGACCCAACCTTGGCACCATCGACCCAACCACGGCACCATCAACCCAACCATGGCACCATTGACCCAACCATGGCACCATCAACCCAACCCTGGCACCACCAACCCAACCACGGCACCATCAACCCAACATTGGTGACCCCGCCAGTGACCCCGCTGGTGGCCCCGTTGGCGACCGTGTTTGTGGCCCTGTTGATGATGCCTTGGTGGCCCCATTGTGACCCTGTTGGTGGCCCCATTGGTGGCCC
>NW_008586797.1:0-4936 GCF_000691845.1 Merops nubicus | reverse complement strand
CTGGGAGCCAGCCTTGACCTTTGTTTTTCCTGGTTACCCTGTTCGCTTTGCAGACCCCACAGGAACAGGGGAGCATCCTCCACATGCTGGTGAGAAGACCAAAGCTGGAGCAGCACCCTGCAAGGTGCTGGTTTCTCCTTGCCCAGTTGCCTTGTGCATCCCCAGGCTTCAGCATCTGCCAGGGGCAGGCAGTCGAGCAGCTCCCATCCCCTCCACAGCTCGTGCAGCCACGGGGGACGTGAGCTGAAACACACTCAACCTTGAAACCAAAGAAGCCTCAAACCTGTCATTAAAGCAGCTGCACTGGCAATAAATTTAGTATTTAAAGAAGTTCATCACCTGTTTAAAATGCAGCTACAGTAGCTATGGGAACAACTTCAACACGAGTTTTATCGTGCTGAAAAGTGACCCTGGAAAGATCCTGGAATCAGCAACATTTTTGCTCTGAAAGGAAGGAGTTAATCCTGTTTTATACTGGCTAGAAGGAGGAATGAGGCAAGACAGGCAGCTCAGTTACAGGCTGTAAATGCAAATAGTAGTAGTCCTAAGAAAGTGTTTTTAATGTTAAATTAATTGCTAGGTAAAATTTTCAAGGAACAAAATGATTTTTTTTTAGTGAAAAGGAGTAGGAATAAAGGGAAAGTTGAAGTATTGGATGTGTCCCTAAAATACACAGGACATGTTTTGCTTTTCATCTTCCTAGTTGACTTTCAATCCTCTTTTGCAAAATTCTCCTTATCCTCCCTGGATCAGCTCCTCCTGATCATGTTCTCTGCCTTCACCATCCCACTTTGTGTAAATCATGGCAAGCAAGGGAGCAGCTCAGCTGTGGCCAAAGAAGGGCAATGGAGCTGCTGGGGAAGGGTCTAGAGGCCAAGTGTGGGGAGAAGCAGCTGAGGGAGCTGGGGGTGCTGAGCCTGGAGCAAAGGAGGCTCAGGGGAGACCTTCTGGCTCTGCACAGCTCCTGACAGGAGCCTGGAGCCAGGGGGGGGTCGGGCTCTGCTCCCAAGGGACAAGCAATAAGACAAGAAGAAATGGCCTCAAGTTGCCCCAGCGGAGGTTTAGGTTGGACCTGAGGAAAAATGTCTTCCCTGAAAGGATTGTCAAGCCCTGTCCCAGGCTGCCCAGGGCAGTGGTGGAGTCCCCATCCCTGGAGGGATTGAAAAGCCATGGAGAGAGATGGGTTAGTGGTGACCTGGCAGTGCTGGGTTAACGGTTGGTTTGCATGATCTTGAAGGTTTTTTCCAACCTAAACTATTCTGTGATTCTGTGATTATGGCCTGGTGCCTAAAGCATTGGAGTAAAGGAGAGCTGAGTGGCATTTGTGGCCTGCCAAGGGGTTCTTTCTTCTCCAAACCTGGGAAAAAATCATGAACTATCTGTCTTGGCTTTTTCCTACTCATATTTCTTTCTGAAGGTGTTTAATGAGGGAATGAACATTGCAGAATCAGACACTGCTTCTGAAATCCCTCTGCACACCCCAGTGCTCTACCTGTGGGCATCCAGACATAGGTGTTTCATGGCTTAAGTACACCTAAAACCTCAAGCCAGCTTATCTCAGCCCTACTCCTGTGGCTAGGACTGGGATGGAAAGGACACAGTTCTCACCACAGTGGACAGCTCAGCCTGTTCCAGAAACTCCAGGAGCAAACACAGTGTTTTGGTGAGGGCAGATATTTAAGGCTTTGATGCTGCTCCAACTTGAAGGTTGATCAGGGCTGTAGGAAATGGGGGGCAGTAGGTGAGACCACCCTCCGTGGTAGGACTCAACAGCAGTGAGAGGTCTATGCAGACCTGGTCTATGCAGAACATGGGTTCCTGGTTACAACCAAAGAAACCCAACCCCTGTGGACCCCCAAGGGACAACTTTCAGCATGGCTGCTAGATGCCAGGTCCTGGCTCAGCACCACGGCACTGACTCAGCTCACTTTCCTATGGGTAGCATCATCCAGCTGGATGCTGAGGGCCAGAAGGAGGAAGGATGGGGTTCAGAGGGGGAAATTCAATCAGAGCAGGGCTTCCAAATCCCCTTAGGTCCTTTGGAAATCCCAGCTCAGCACCCTGCCTGCTGGTGGCTAACAAGCCTCTCAAGAAAAAAGATCTCAAACCTCAGGATTTGTTATTAATCAGTCCAACTTCTTAACACTTTCTCTTGTGACCTCGGTTGCTAGGAAGTTTGTGTCAATACACAAAAAGTGAAGTATTAATAGAAAGAAAGAGCAGCTGTAAGAGCTCTGCGAGGAGCCTCGTGGCCAGTGCAGGGGCTGCCCTTGCAGGACATGGTAGCCTGTGAAGTCTTCCAGGCTACATGTCTACTAGGAAGCCAACCTTGCAGGGCCTCTTTCCTGCTTCTGCAACCCTGCCCGTGCCACTACATCAAAAAAAAACAGCCACAAAAGCTTGGTCACTGCTCATCAGGAGCAGACATGGACTGTGCTGAGCCCTAAACCATGCGTGGGAATTTTTTGGGCCAACATGAGCTGGTCTGGGTCAACATCACTCAGGGGATCATGTTTGCAAGTTGTGATCCATAGGGGCACAGTGCCCAAATCCTTGACCCTTTAATTTCACTCAAAGATGTATCCATGAAGTTTGAGGCACAGGTTGACCTGTGAGCAGTGCTGAAATCTTCTTCAGAGACTTCCCAAGCCTGGGAGATTTGCCCCAGATCCTCAGCATCTGCAGAAGCTCTGATCTGACTTTTGGCAGGAGGCTGATGGTGTGAGTGGATAACCCATCTCCTCTTGGGCACACAGGGTTTGCAGGCTGCTTGGGGAGATGACAAGTGTGATAGGTTAGGGCTGGAAGAGGACACTAACTACAGGCAAGGCCAAGCTGGAAAGCACAGACTGTTCTCCAAGACCTGAGTCTGGACTGAGTCCCTGAGCTCAGGCAGTTTTGTTTGGATTTTGCCCACTGTGGCCCCAGCATGGCACACCTTGTGCTGGACGGGAGGCTGCTTCTCAACTGCCATGTCCACGGAATTATAGAATCCTGGAATGGTTTGGGTTGGAAGAGACCATTAAAGGCCATCCAGTGCAACCCCCTGCAGGGAGCAGGGACATCTGCAGCTAGAGCAGGGTGCTCAGAGCCCCGGCCAACCTCCCCTGGGATGGTGCCAGGGATGGGGCAGCGACCACCTCTCTGGGCAGCCTGGGACAGGGGCTCACCAGCCTCAGCAGCAAATTTTTTTCCTCCTCTCTAGTCTAAATCTCCCTCTTTTAGTTCCAAACCATCCCTCCTTGTCCTGTCCCAACAGGCTCTGATAAAAAGTCTGTCCCTGTATTTCTTCTGCACTCCTTTAGGTACTGGGAAGCCACAAGAAGGTCTCTCCAGGGTCTTCCCTTCTCCAGGCTGAACAGGAGGAACAGGATGCTGCTGGTGCAGGCATGAGCCCCAGCAGGCTTGCTTTCCTCTGCAGCATTTGCTGCCCTGTTTGCAGGTGTGGATGCAGGGACTGTGAGTGCAGGCAGCAGTCCCACATCGTTCCCTTGTGACACTGTCTGGTTTTGATGAGGAGCAGGCAGGAAAGCCCAGTGTGCTCCATGCGGGGTGGTGCACACACCAGGGGGGCTGGGAGGGAGGAGGGGAGCTCCTCAGGGGTTGGAGTCAAAATTGCCAAACCTCTCCTCCTCCCACATTATCCTTCCCTCAGCTGTTGAGCTGGGAGATGCCATCTGGTGTTCAACAACTGTCACATTCCTCTCGAGAGGTGGCCACCTTCTGATACCTCAGAAGGACCTACAAGAAAGCAGGGGGGGACTATTCACCAGGGTTTGGAGTGACAGGATGAGGGGTAATGGCTTTGAGCTAGAAAAGGGCAGATTTAGGTTAGACATGAGGAAAAAGTTCTTCAATATGAGGGTGACAGACCACTGGAATATGTTGCCCAGACAGGTGGTGGAGGCCCCATCCCTGCGGACATTCGAGATCAGGCTGGATGAAGCTCTGAGCAGCTTGATCTAGTTGGAGATGTCCCTGCTTATGGCAGGGAGGTTTGACTAGATGACCTTTGGAGGTCCCATCCAGCCCAGACATTCTGTGATTCTGTGATAGCTGGGAGGGGTGTGAGAGGAGCCCGCGCTTGGCTCCTGCAAAGCTCTTCCATCCCAGAAATACTGCAAGTTCTGGGGAAAGTTAGTGTCTCCCACGTTGGCATCCTTTGAGAACACCTGCCCTGCCAAAGACCTCATGGGCAACGTACTACTGCCCCCATTTTACATGCAGATGTCTTGAAGATGGAGCTGTTTGGCCCAAATCATGAGTTAGTGAGTGAAAAAGAGCTGGGAGCAGATCCCACATCTCATTTTCTTGTGCTCTGTCTGCTTGATCGAGGCCTTTCCAGCAAGCTCAGGGGGTTAACAGAAGCCAGCCCTGTGTCAGACAGCAGTGGCAGCTTGGCCAGCCTTCAGCTGTGTTTCAAGGAGCAGACAGGTCTCCAACAGCTCCACACTTCCACCTAGTGACACAGAGCTGCTGCTCACACCTCCTGCTTTTCTCCCGGTCCTTTCTGGTTCCCGTGCAGGAACGTTTCTCAGATGCTGAGCCTTTCCTGAGGTTATTTCTACTCCTGCGTCTAAAATCTGTAACCTCCAAATGAATAACTGCAAACAAACAAAACCAGATGGCCCGGGGAGATGTTTTCGAGCAGAACTTTCCTTCAGCAGGGAAAAGATTGCTTGTACACATAGACAGACGTGCACTTATTCATCAAACTGTACTGCCTTCCTCTCTGGGGGGTCATCATACCCAAACGTGGTCACCAGCTTGTAGTTAAAATTATTTACACTTCGTGTTAACAAGACTCCTGTGGGACTTGATCATTTCTCTTGACCTCCACCATAGGCCCATGTTTCTGGTTATGAAGGACAATGTTCTTCACAAGCTTCCCTCTTTTCAAATTTCAGCTCTTCATGAGCTTCAACAAGGCCAAGTG
>NW_008586796.1:7549-17996 GCF_000691845.1 Merops nubicus | reverse complement strand
CAATTCTGCCTTCTAACTGGGACAAGCAGGCAGTTCAAATGCACACCCTTCCTTCTGCTGTCACCGGTGTTAGAAGTCAAAGGGGTTGTTCGTCTCATGTTGCTATCCTGAGGAAGTGTGGGCCAGCCCCTTAAATTTCTTGTGCTAGCTCTTTGAGCTACCTGTGTAATTTATACCTCACAGTGCTAGGACACAGTGAGGTCTCTCTCTTGCACTTGAAACGTGGGGTTTTTTTCAAGGGTATTTTCTGACATGCTTTTCTGCTGATAGGCAATGTTATTCACACAGGTATCTGAACACCACTTTACATTTTCCTGGGTCATACAGTTTGCTAGGCATGTATCAAGTAGTGGTGGAGACAAAAGAAAGGATGGTATTGTAGCAAGGTGGTTGAGAGAAGAATTGCATGTCTGGCAGATGTCAGTTTTAAGCAGGTGTGAATCAGCACATTTGTGCTGGAATGTGTTACCACAATGCCATGGTGTCGTCCTGTCCTGTATCATGCGGCATCTTACTATGTTAATGTATTTATATAAAACTAGAGTTGCTACTAGTAGCAATTTTGAAAAATTCCTACATTTGCATTTTTAAAATCGTTCCTCTATGTGATGCATTTTGCTATCCCACCTGCATATGACAGTAAAGGTAATGAATAAAATGTTGTTATCAGTAATGTGATGTTGTGCTGCTTTGTTATAATTGCTGTGCTGTTGCAGTACTAAGTGAAAAGGGTTATTTTAAAAAGGAAAATTCTATTACTACATTTTAAAATCATAGTAAGTATATGTATACAAAAAATGGTATTTCTTGATGAGAAAGCATCGTATCAGCTAATCTCAGTTCTTGTTTATTTGTATTATAGTACAGTCCGTTATTTTTTTATAATACAGACCAAGCATTGCACAGATTCCAGAGGTTATTGCTTTTCAGCAAAAGCTGTAAGTACAGAATACTGATAAATGAGAGTTGCAAAGAAGCATTACGAGCACCATTTTTTAACCTGAGAGATCTGCCTAGCTAGGCAAAGACAAAATCTGGAAACTGGTCAGTATCATAATTCTGTAATGAGAACAAATTTCTGGTGTGTTTAGTGGTATGGCAGGCACACATGAGCTGTGCCATCAAAGATATGGCCTCATATTCACCGCACACTTGATGGCAGATGCTGTTCTATCAACAGCTTATCTGAGCACCAGTCCCACTGGAAAATGTACACAGCTGGATGCAGCATAGTACCAGAGCTTCCCTCCTGTCCTGTGTCCCTGTGTATCAGACTCAAGTGGCTGGTGGATCTGTGGTCTTTGAATCACTTTCTCTATGCCTTGGATGCTAGTAGAGACAGAGGCTGCCTCTAAACTTGTATTAACTTAAAACTTGTATTAAGCGAGTTTAGACATATCTGAGTCTTTGGCAAGGAAAGGAATTGAAGTAATTTCAGTGTAATCCCCATCCAATTCCTTAGCCACAAGTCCCTTTTCTGTTGTTCACTGCTTGTGGGTCTGATGCATACAGATATTTTGAAAGTGTGCAGGCATATCTGAGTGTTGTGTAAAAGTCTGTAACTAATGACTGTGCAGACTGTGACAGGAATTTTCCATGGAACATATAGTCAAATGAATACTACCACAAACATTTCATTTGCTGATTAAAGATGTCTATTTTTATCTGATGATACTTAGTGCTCCTGCCTTATGTTGATGTTGATTTCAGAGGCTTCAAGAAAAAATACATGGAAAAAAAAAAAAATTAATATGCCTACAGATAGCTCACTCTTACTCTAGGAGATCTGACATGAGATCTTGTGGTGTAAATAGTTATGTACTGCTCCTGATCTTTTCTTAAAGTTTAACTTGCGTCATTGGTGGATTGTGTTGTATTAGAGATGACTTTTGTCAAAGTTTCAGAACTGCTATAGTTACTGCATCATGGCTGCAGAGAGAAGAGCAGTAAGCTTTCAGTTTATGATACTAGATGTCCTTTTGTGCAATACAGAACTGCATTCACGTATTTCTGATAGACAGGTTTTCAGCACATATTCTCAAGGTGGAAAATACGTGTCATCATATTAAAGAGTTTGTTTTGTTGGTTGGTTTCCCAGTCTGATCCTGATCCTGCTCAAACACACAGATAACTGGACTCTGTGCCCAACCCTTTTAGAAGTAGTTGAGCGTCTCTCCAGTTCTGCACAGGATAAATATATGCTACCAAATCAATTTAAACTGAATAAAAAAAAAAAATCACCTTTTATGTTTTTTTTCATTTAGGTTTAATGAGCAGGTGACTCAGGATCACTGCCAGCACACAATGTCCAGCACTCGTATCAAAGAAGTTTGTGGTCTGATGATGTGCTAGCCCTGAGCAATGTCATGCACTGCTAGGATCCCCAGGCTGGCCTAAGCAGGCTTACTTTAGGACTGATTGCCCTGTTTTCCCCAGTGAATTACTCGGGTTTCTCTATGTTAGGCTCCACTGCACTGCAAGAATGTGCCTTTGGCACTTGTACTGGGTAAGAACGTGCTGTTACTACCCTGACTGGCCTTAGAAAGAAACCTACAGAGAGTGAATTTGGGATGCAAACTCATTTGTTGAAGTTTGAAGTAAAATATGAAGAATCTTGCAATGTTTGCAGCCCTGATGTTAGGAACACACAAAATACTAAGTAAGCAGGAATAGGTGATTGCATTAGAACATGAGAAGATGCAGCTGAAATTATTTAACTCAATTTTGGTTATATAAACTGACTTGTATACTACACCTTGGATTTTCTGGTTTCCATTTGGATTAATTTTATAGGCATTCCATTTTTAAGCCAAGCAGGCAAATGTCAGTCTTTCATAAGTTTTTAATTTCTGTTGAGGGAGAATGAAAGCTTGTGGCAGGTACAACCGCCCTGAGAAAAATCTAATAAAGTCTGGGGCTTTCTAGAGACCCAATAAAGATCATTTCAATGTCTCACAGCCATTAACTCATGCCCCATGTCAATTACCAGTGCCATAGGGCCCAGGCCCTTACCTTGCCTTTGTCATGGGCAAATGCATGTCCCCAGCTAATTAGAAAGGCCACAGTGCACACTCAACTAGGGTATAAATGGAGTCCCACCCGAGAGCCCATTTTGACTCTGCTTCCTTGGAGCAAGCAGGCCTTGCAGTTGGCCCTCCCTTTGGATATACAGTGCCATCCAAGGATACTTCCACAGATTGAGTGAGCCCCACACCGCTTCGGTGAGTGAATATTTCTTTGGGATATATCTTTGAGTGAACTCTCGCCCCGTTTGGGTTGGACACCCCCTTTGACTACCCTGGTGTGGGAGGTTTTCCCTTTATGAGTGAGTGTGAACACATTTTGGTTCATATTTCTGGAAAGAACATGCCTTAAAGCTTAGGAATTAGTTGTGCACTAGTATATTCCTAAATGACATCTGAACCTGTCCTGTAATTTTGTCAGGAGGAGTGCTGAGTGATTTTGGTTACAACAAGTCTGCATTTTGGGTAGCCACTGCTGAACATTTCGTAGGTGCCTCTATGACAAAGCTTTGCTGAAAAATGAACATGGGTTTTAAAAAACAGATTTTGATGCTATAAGGTAGTTTAAATACAACAGAACTGATTCCCTTATGTTACAGGGTCATTACATAAATATACAACTGAATACTTTTAAATAAATGAGGATGTTTACACTTTACACTATATTTAATATATGTGGATGGTCATTGAGATTTTTACTATGGAGATTTCAAACAACTTATCCTTATATAAACAAGGTGGTCCTGTTCTAACTAAAAATACAGTTAGATTACAACCTACATTGTTAATACAGTTGTGAGAGTTTAAAGAAATAGCTATTCAAGCTTGACATTACATATAAAAATCACCGCATCCTCCAGAAGGTTAATGTTATCTTCTCTGGGTTTTTTTTACACATGAATGCTGAGGTTAACTTACATTCAAAAAGACAGCAACACGTGTCTTATAAATATGCCAGGTTGTTTAATTGTTGTTTTAAACTGTGCAAAGTCTGTAGTGGATTTGAAAATTTTATTTCTGTGATCTAAGCAATAAAAAAGACAACCGCAAAGCCAGCTGCAAGTACCTTAACCACCACTGTTACCTCCAGCGTAAATGTATTCCATGCTGAAAAGGTATTATGAGCTTTTCAGTAGTCTGAACTCATTAGAGATAAACATGTTTTTTGTCAGTTTTCTTAGCTGTTGGTAGCTGTTAGGAAAATGAATGAGCAGTAGGATATTCTTCCTTGTTATAAAAGTCACACAACACCTCACTAGCCATACAAAGATCAGGAAAAACATTTCAATAATATTTTGGTGTACCTCACACTTATTTCTTACCATTTGCTACTCACAATGATACGTCCCATGTTTGAAAATGTATTGTTAGAATTACAGCTATTGTTACAATCTCCCCAAAATCCTCTAGTGAATTAAAAATAAGAATGCATTTCGAGATACAGTGATATGCTGACTGAAGCTGAATCATCTAGACAGATTTGCTATGGCAGGTTGTAAGCAAAGATACATATGAAAGGAAGAATTAATGCTGGTGTTATTTTGAAGGGTGTGAACCTTTACAGAGCTACTACAACAATGATGAAAAACTAAAAGCTCTGCAGAGGCCCTCTCTGCATTACTGTGAGCAGAACTCCATCTTTTCTCAAAAGTAACAAAGCAGCTTCATGATAATATTTAATGTTCTGTTCCATCAGCTATTTGTCACTGACCACAGAGATCTCATCTCTAAAAACCTATCTGTCCACCACCTGAATTTCTTTCTTTTTTTTTTTTTCCAGGCTTTTTTGCCTGCCTATCTATTATACAGGTGTTTTTTTTTTTTTTTCCAAGATAGAGCCTCTGTTGCAAGTAATGATAGTGAAGATAAATTTCAGCTGTAGACCCAAGTATCCAAATCCTTGCAGATGCATTCTTCACTAATATTTCTTGGTGGCTGAAGTGGAGAAGGACGAGATGTTGAAACCTCTGATGCTGTTTGCAACTGCTGCTACTGCTTCAAGATGGGATTGATGGTTCCTTCTGCAACTGATATTCAAAACTAAGACAGACACTGCAGTGAAAATCAAGTAGCTCCCCACAGGGTCAGTTATGACCTTGAAATGTAGCATGAGTGCATGAGAAACCTGTTTTGCTTGTGCACATCATTTATTTTAGCCCAGGACAAATATAAATGTGACAATAAAAGAATAACCTTGGATATGGAAATACAGTTTCTCATATCAATTGGCAAGTCTTCATGCAATTTTGACAGTAAGGGTAGCAGTATCAAAATAATATGTTCCTTGGCAAAAATAGAACTTACTCAGTAGGTTTAGGAAAAACCGCTGTATTCAATGAAATGTTTGAAAGGTTAAACTTTTTACTGGTGTATTACTCCAGTTTTCCACAGGACATCCATCCTTCAGCCACGGATATTTTGTTGTCTTTTATATTTCATATACTGTTGTTTTCTGCTATATTCTTTTAGAGAGGACTGATAACAGGATGCCAAGGCTTCCCTGGTTGCCCTCTGCACTACAGATCCCTGGGATTCTTCAGAGGGATCTTGTTTATCGGCGGTAACTCTGTCCTGGAATCATGGTGGCTATTAAGAAGGTGGGATATCATTCAGGACATTGTATGAACTGAGAGAGGAACCTTGGCTATGACTAAGGTGTTCTTATTTAAATAAGAAAATCTAAACAGAAGTCTGAATTAGATGAAGAATGAAAATCCCAGGAGCTCACTCTGTTACCCGTTTTTTTCCTTTAAGCCACCTGGTGGACTGATCTGTGTAAGGCGAGAGAAATTTAGTGCTGGTATATTTTTCTGTATTTCCCCAAGGAAGAACTGAAATTATATTCTTTGATACTGAGAAAAAACCTGCAACCTTGTGTTCAAATTCATCCCAAATTGGTGTGAAAATATGTGAGTTTCAGTTTAGTGCCTCAGATAACGCTTTCTCATATAGAGGAACCAATCCTAGAAAAATGTTCTGGCTTTGACCTGGACAGAACTCACCAGAGGCAGTTTTTAAAAACTGTAATTCTCTGGGAATTATACTTCAACGAGTGCATCCTTTTGTTTCACCGGTAAGCAGAGGCCATTTGCTGAAATGTACTCATGCCTTTAAGTTTCCCCATCCTCTCCTTAGGTGTAGTAATTTCTGGGTAGTCATTTTAGGCAATCATTTGGGGGCTGCAAACATGGTTTGCACTAGTGGAAAATAGCATATGACTGAATAGTGTCTTGCTATTTAGTGTGACTGCATTCGGTGGGTTACTCAGTTGCTTTATCCAGTGCAGTTATTTGCTGGTGTAATGCAATATTGTCTATAAATACCACATAATAAATTGACTGTGTTGGAGAAATAGAGAAGACTGCTCTTTTAAGACACAAAGACTGGGAGGTATTCTATTCAACTCCAGCAACTACGTTGCAGTTGTTTTGAGCTATTGGTCTGAGTACTAAAGACTGGAGTTACAGAGCGAAAGAGTTGTTCTGAGAATAAGCAGTGCTTGTGTCATTCATGTCAGAACACAGTTTATATTCTTGTTTTTTCTGATACTTGGAAGAAGTCTAAAATTCATATGAGTTAAATAGTTTTCATCTGTTTTCCTATTGTGTTCAAGAATAATGTCCCTTGAACATATAATCATGATGAAGCAGCTACCATTTTTCTGTCAGACTTTTGCTTCATGAGAAAGCAAGCTGCAGAAAATAACTGGATACAGAGTACTCATCTGAGAGAGCAGGATGGTGCTTAGGAGGAGAGAATATGTATGGTGTCACTTTGGGAAGGCTGTACGCCTGTTAAAAACAGATAAAAGTTTCACAAAACTAAAATGTGAGATCTCGAGCAAGATAAGCTTTTCAAACTTAGTAGGGTAGTGTGGAGGGACAAGCCTATCAAGCCCACGGTATTTAGCAGTCCCTGTGGAGGGACAGCATGCATCCAGTGTACAAATTTGTAACAGGAAGATCAGTAACCTCTGTCTTCCAGTCGTATTTTAAGGTATCAGTACATACTGCAATATCCTTACAGCTGCTATGACCCGGAGCCACAGTTCCTTGGACTAGAGTTCATGGCTGCTGTAGCCAGATATGGGCAGGACGTCTTCTGGAGGATGTGGTATTCTCAGAAACCTGTAACTTCTCCCTTGCTGTACACATTACCTATTGCCACTGCAGAACTTGGATGAAGTGCATGAAGGCAGCACTTCCAATGTGATGAATTTTTTTGGCACTTCATCACTTGCATTCTGTTGTCAGTGGGGGAATGAAACCTCATGCTTTCACTCCAGTAAGAATCAAAAGTCTTGTTTTCTCTTCAAAGTAGAACATCTTTAAAATAAAAGACCATGTCTAAAAGTGTATCTTTTGGCTATTTGTTTCAGATCACCCTATTCATGTGCCTTGGGGTTTTGGGTTGTTTTGGTGACGTATGCACCACCTGGTGAAAAGTAAATGAAAGCTTTTTTTAACTCCTTGTCTTACAGTTTGTGGAAAATCATGTCAGTTTAGGCAGGCAGTATGGTGTCCTGGTGTGGTTCATTAAGATGGTGATGCTTACCCTTTCCCTTCTGCTTCAGTACATCTAAAAGCTTTAGCTGTATAACTCTAACTTGCTAAATTGAGTGGAGAGATTTCTTAGTGTACTGAGTGCTATTGAGCAGGGCTTTTTAGGAAAATATATTCCCTTTCACTGTGTGTTTGGAACTGACTTTTTAAAACAATAACTCTTATTATCTCCAAAAAAATTGCAAAGTAGGTAAATAGTATAGGGCATAAAAATGTTGGAAACTAGGAGCAGGGGAGAATTTATAATGAATTTAAAAACACAGAAAAGAGAAGGAAAGATAGAGGTTATTTATGAAAGGGAAAGCTTTTTCCTAATCATGACAGAGCTTTACTGATTTTCTATTTTCAAGACATGAGTGTCATTCAGTAGAAGGAAAACTCTTCAGGTATGTAGAAAAAAAACTGGATGGACAGGTTTTCATTTTCTGAATTTCAGAATTGTAGTAACATTCCTGACTCTTACTTATTTCTCTCAGGCTTCTCCTCAGTTTCTCTTTATTTTTATAGTGGAAACTAGATGACCCTTGTTGTTCTTCACCTAGAGCATCTCTTCCTTCAAGTTCACATGTTACAGTTCTGTCTTATTTGCAGATTCTAGGTGAGCAAAACTGAAGGACATGAGGAAACCAGGCAGAAAAGCATTCAAGCCACTCTCACTTTTTTACTTCCTGGAGTGGAGAATCGCTGAACTGACCTGCCAAATGGCTGAAGGAGGATGTCTTGTGGAGATGAGATGGTCTTGTTTCGCCTAAACAAACAAAAGCAAACAGCTCTTACATAAATCTTGACTGCCATAGTGTGTGAACAAAAAACTTTGTCTAATTAATGATAAAACTAATATTAAAGTGTACACCACTAATTATGGTAATGAGCTGAACAGAGTACATGCTAAACATTTATGACTATGTTACTCAGCTCTCCACCCAAATCATGATAAACATCATCTAGAAGACAGAGGGAGATGGGATCACAATATAAAAAGTCACGAGGGGAGTACTTCCTGGGGTACCGCTGGCCACGTGCACTGTGAAGGGGGAGAAGACTGAAAAGTCTGTCAGAGGCAGTTGATGGGCTGTAATCCTCTACCCAAAACAAGGACATCTTGGTTCTTGGTGAGAACTGAGCCTTCAATATATGATATACCTTTTCCCTAGCATTACTATTATTTATTAGCACTCTTATACCGACTTGCATCTCCAGTTGCATTGGATGTGTCCTGCAATTACTAACTTGGGCTTGACTATCCTTTCATAGTTAGTGCATTTATCAGTGGCAGTTCTGAACCTATTGTATCTTTCACTTTAATAAATCTAATAGTTTTAAGTTTTACACTGTTTACATGTCCTTATACAGGGCTTTGAGCTGGACAAAAAAATACTCAGTGCAAGCTCCTTAGCTGGGGCTCTGAGGCAGAATTCTCAGGCATACTGTTGGCATTGCAAAGCTGCTCGGTGAAAGCCCTTGGGCTCTGGCAGGCAAATGTCCCATTCTCACCCTTAACATGACAGCCATGGCCTTGCGTACTCAAATTTCACTCCAATGTAATTTATTCCAGTGTTATAAAGTGTTCTTAATGTCTTTATCTTCTGTTTATAGCTGTGATACACAACTGAACTCTTTGTTACAGTAAAATCCAGTAGCTAATGTGTCTGGGGATAAGTTTCTCCACAATTTTTCCTGTATGACCTGGCTTCAGCCTTGGAAAGTTTAAGCTGGTTATTCCAGCAAGATCTTTGTATTCAAAAACCTCACATTTATGTTTTTATTATCTCATTTAGTGAAATCTTATCAAGCATTTTTACAATCACAAAAGAAATTCTCAGTGCAAAGCCGAAAGCATTTTTATTGTAATGTTACCTGTTTTAATGGTTCTCTTTTATGCTCTCTACAAATCACATCAGCTTCCTCATGATACTGAACTCATATTATAGAATGCAATATATTTTATGGCATATCTGTCATTAAGATGTAGGTTTGGTGAGACAACTGTGACTAGCAAATTTATACAGATCAGGGCTCTGTTGACCAAAATCTGACTCACTGTTTGAGGGGGAGTAGCTTGAAAACATCACAGAATAAACTTTATGTCATACTGTGGTATGGGTGTGCTACCTGTCGCACAATAGGATAGACCAATCTGGTCTTCATATGAGCTTGTTTTATTCTGAATGCATGGCAGGTTAATGCTTATTAAACGTCTGTCCCCACGGAACAGGGAATGTTTTCACCCATGAGAAACAACCTGTTCCAATTCTAATTTTTCAAGTTTCCTCAGGAAACTTGTTTTCATGGGAACCATGTTTGTGTCCACTAATGTTTAAAATTTGTTTCTTTCTGAATTTTGATTGTCAGGAAAGTTCTAACTCTTTTTTTTTTTTTTTTTTTTTTTTATATTTAAAAGCATGATTTTATTCATGCAGCCGTTAGGTCCTTCCATCATCATTGACCTCATACAGCATAATTTGCATTATCTTCCACCTTGGGACGGTATGACCATGAAGCTGGGTGAGTAGCCCTTTAGGATTCTTCAACAGCCTAATGATTTATTTTATAATCATTACCATTCCGTGTGAGTCTGGAGATGTGTTTTTCAAGTAATTCTGTTTCATGAGGACTGGCTGTTGAACATATTTGCACAGAAGTAGGATTCTTGGGAGAATGTTCATTTTTATTCTTTCTCTTCTGACTATAAAGATAAGCACAGAAAATCCTCTCTATTTAAATCATCTGTTACTTTTTGAAATAATTTTCTGTAATTTTCTCTAAACGAGCCTTTTAAAGCAGGTGTTATGCGTGCTCTTGGGTACTAGTCTCTCTTAAGTTCTGAGGAAATTTATTCAAAAATGCTTCTAGTGAGAGCAG